>NW_026069714.1:4256-4986 GCF_014885135.2 Alexandromys fortis
AAAACCGACAAGCTATGGACAATGTAGGGCTTCATAGCGGAGGAAGAAGGTGCTAACTCACAGAATCCCAGCAGCTATAATAAGGGTTTTTCTGAGGACAGGAGCTTGTGAGGAAAAGGACGACAGATTGACATGGAATCTTTTAGGTAGCAAGTACAAGGACGTGAGTGAAAACCAGAGATAACTCAGCTGCATATAGCTGTACATATGAGCATAGTCTCTGTTCCTTAGAAGAGACTTCGGCCCTTCTGAAATAATTTCAGACTCTCAAAACCAACTTCGTTATGAGAAAACACTATCTATTGTAACATCTAGGCATAGCAATATTTTACTAAGCACCCACATTGAAATATCTGTTATGACATCTATAACATATGAAAATCTAACAGCATTAAAAAAAACAGTAAAAACTAATGTGGGGTACAATTGCTGGGTGTCATAATCAGAGGTGAAATGTCAGCAAGGACAACTGAAAAAAGGGAACATCCTGTATGATTCAGTAAGCTAAGGCTGGAGAGCATGCTCAAGCCAGAACAGCACTTGCTGCTCTTGAAGGGGACACACATTCAGTCCCTAGTACACATGTGTGCATTAAAATCTGTTATAACTCCACTTTTCAGGTGACCCAATGCCACTTCTGGTCTCTTTGGGCTCCTGTACATGGTGCACAAATACACACTTGGATACACATGCATACACATAAAATTAATATTTACTCAACTCATTTTCT
>NW_026069715.1:0-1171 GCF_014885135.2 Alexandromys fortis
TAACCCTAAGCCACACATTAAAACTCACACTAAACCTAGCCCTAACACTATCCGTAACCCTGATCCTAACACTAATGCTAACCCTAACCCTAAACATAAACATAACCTTAACCCAAACCCTAACCCTAACCCTAAACCTAACCCTAACCAGTAACCAGTAACCCGTAAGCAGTAACCAGTAACTAGGATACCTAACCAGTAACCAGTAACCAGTAACCATAACCAGTAAACAGTAATAATAAAACATAATTCTAACCCTAACCGTAAACCTAACCCTAACCTTAACCCTAATCCTAATGCTAACCCTAACCCTAACCCTAACCCAACCCCAACCCCTAATCCTAAACCTAAAACTAATCCTAAACCTAACCCTAACCTTAACCCTAACCCTAACCCAACACCTACCCCTAACTCAACACTAACCCCTAATCCTAACCATAACTATAACCGTAACCCTAAACCTAACCCAACCCTAACACCTAAACCTAACCATAAATTTAACCCTAACTCTATACCAACCGTAACCCTAACCCTAACCCTAAACTTAACCCTAACACTAACCATACCAATAAGCCCTAATCCTAACCCTAACCCTAAACCAAACCTAACCCTATGCCTAAACCTAACACTAACCCTAACCCTAAACCAATCTTAACACCAAACCAAACCATAATTCTAACTTTAACCCTAACCCTAACCCTAACAACCCTAACCCTAACAATAACAAGCATAACAGTAACACTAACCCTTAACCTAACCCTGATCCTGACACTTACCCTGACACTGACGGTATCATTAACCCTAACCCTAACCCTAACCAGTAACCCTAACCAGTAACTAGTAAACATAAAACATAACCCTAACCCTAATGCTAACCCAACACTAACCCCTAACCCTGACCCTAAAACTAACCCTCAACCTAACCCTAAACATAACCCTAAACCTAACCCTAAACATAACCCTAACCCTAACCCGAACCCTAACCCAACACTAACCCCTAAACATAACCCTAACACTAATCCTAACCCTAACGCTAATGCTAACCCAAACTTAACCCCTAACCCTAAACCTAACCCTAACCCTAACCCAACCCTAACACCTAAACCTAAACCTAACCATAAACCTAAACCTAACCCTAAACCAACCCTAACCCTAAACCTAACCCTAACCC
>NW_026069715.1:5412-6655 GCF_014885135.2 Alexandromys fortis
AACCCTCACCCTAACCCTCAAACTAACCCTAAGCCTAACCCTGACATTGAGCAAAACCCTGACCCTGACCAGAACACAAAACCTAAACGTAACCCTAAGCCAAACACTAAAACTAACAATAAACCTAGCCCTAACACTATCTCTAACCCTAATCCTAACACTAATGCCAACCCTAACCGTAAACATAACTATAACAATAACCTAAACCCTACCCCTAACCCTAACCAGTAACCAGTAACCCGTAAGCAGTAACCAGTAACCAGGATACCTAACAAGTAACCAGTAACCCGTAACCCTAACCAGTAAACAGTAATAATAACACATAACTCTAACCCTAACCATAACCCTAAACCTAACCCTAAAAATAACCCTAACCCTAACCTTAACCCTAACCCTAACCCTAATGTTAATCCTACCCCTAACCCTAACCCTAACCCTAACCCTAACCCAACCCTTACCCCAATCCTAAACCTAAACCTAATACTAAGCCTAACCATAACCCTAACCCTAATTCTAACCCTAACCCTAACGCTACATTTACCTCTGACCCTAAACCTAACTATAAACCTAACCCAACAATAGCACCTTACAATAACCCTATCCAAAACCTAACCCTAACCCTAACCCTAACCTCAACCCTAACCCTAACAATAACCCTAACCCTAACCTTAACCCTAACCCTAACCCTAATGCTAACCCTAACCCTAAACATAACCCTAACCCTAACCCTAACCCTAACATTAACCCTTACCCTAATCTTAACCTAACCTAACCTCTAACCCTAAAACTAACCTTAAGCATAAACATCACCCTAACCTAACCCTAACCCTAATCTTAACCCAAACCTAAACCCTAATGCTAAACCTAATTCTAACCCTAACCCTAACCCTAACCCTTACCCCCAACCCTGAGCCTAACCCTAAACCTAAACCTAAACCCCAACCCTAACATTAACACTAACCCTAAGCCCAACCCAAACCTAACCCCTAACCCTAACCCTAACCATAACCGAAACCCTAAACCTAATCATAAGGATATTGCTAACCCAACCCTAACCCCTAACCACAACCCTAACCCTAAACCTAATCCTAACCCTAACTATAATCCTAAGCCAACCCTAAAACCTTAACCTAAACCTAACCATAAACCTAATCCTAATCCTAATCGTAAACCAACCCTAACCCTAACCATAACCCTAACCCTAACCCTAACCCAAACCCTAAAACTAACCCTAACCCTAACC
>NW_026069716.1:0-1349 GCF_014885135.2 Alexandromys fortis
CAAATAAATATTTGTATATCAGATGCATACAAGTGTTGAAATGAATGAATGAATTCATGAATGAATACATTAATTGAAATGCTCCATTGAAATAAGCTAATTATTAAGTAGGAAACACACCGCACATAGTTTCAGTAATGGCTGGATTTGATTTCTGAATGAAAGTTTTATACATCCTCATGTATCTGACATAACATAGGTAGGTAAGCACGTTTCAGAGCACAGTTAGCGTCTAACTTGAAAGGCAGATTTTTCTTAACCAGAATATGTAATTATAAAGAGAAGCCTACGACTGGAGGTCAGAGTGCAGGTCAAATGCAGTAAAACCTGTAGCCCTCATCGGCTGAATCACAAAGAGTAGCTTAGCTTGTGGGAAGCTGCCAAATTCATCATACAAGATTTCCAGACACTGCCGTCATATCACACATTGGAAGTCAAAGCCTTTTATCTTCTCCTATAGGGTCTGCACACAAAAACTATCTGAAGAGCCAGGAGTCGCTGCCTCCTCTTAACTCCAGTCTCCACCACTACCCTCTCTTTCATCTTTGTCTAACTTGCAGAGGGTCAGGCCATTCAGAGTATCAATATTCTTGATAATCATTGCAATTGACATTGCTTCTTTTCAATGCTCCGTGTAAATCACCCCCTTCATGTTTCTCTTTATGACAGACTGTTATCCAAGAAATTTGTGGTATGTATATATGTAATATGTTGGCAGCATGTAGCCAGGTCAAAGGCTTTTGATACCTATATCATGGTGAGAATATTATTAATTCAACCCTAAAATGACTCCTTCCATGATAAAACTAAATGATATTATAGCCAAGCCTCATACAGAATGATAATTGATCACAAAAGGCACATTATGAAGTATCCAAGAGAAATGGAATGTTTTCCCAATATTCTGTCCATTTTCCATAGATACATGTATGCATATAATATAGCATAAAGTTCTGTATATAAGATTGCATACATATATGCATGCATGTATTCAATTACTTCTCTGTCTGTAACCTCTTCCTTACAGACAGCAGCTAATCCCAGATTGAAAATAATTAAAACTGAATTTTTTTAAAAATATTTTTTATGGTTTATTAACTTTATTTTATGTGCATGGGTGTGAAGTGTCAGATCCCCTGCAACTGGATCTTCAGACAGTTGTGAGCTGCCATGTGGGTGATGGGAATTGAACCCGGGTCCTCTGGAAGAGCAGTCAGTGCTCTTAATCACTGAGCCATCTCTCCAGCCCCCTAAAACTGAATTTGTTATGAAAATATATAGGCTTTCAAATTATTCCTCAAACACTGTATTAAAACACCTATTTAAATAAAATCCTTTTATTAATCAAA
>NW_026069716.1:5469-6425 GCF_014885135.2 Alexandromys fortis
GGGGAACTAGGAAGTCAGCTGTCTTAAAGGGTTAAGTGAAAAGCACGTGTATCTACCTAGAGACTCCTTTCCCTGTCTGCTTTCCTCCCTCCCAGCCCCTCACTGCTCCCTTACCCTGGCTAGTGGATTATTTTGGGCTTTCTTAATTGTGAAAAAAGCAAGTTAATCCCAGTTCTGAGTGTGTGGATCTTCCTAATCCCTCAGGAGTTACTACAGCAAAACTGAGGATTTAAGCCAGTAATTCAAAGAACATTGAAGAATACTTATCCATGCCAAAAAGAAAAGGAAAAGAATAAATAAATGTGGACAATAGCAAGAACTGGTGTGGACAATTTTTAGAGAGGAACATTCTTGTCATGTAATTGTTGGGTTTTCATGAAAATATTTAGTTATTTCATGTAAAATGGCGAAGAAACATTGGAAAAGGTTGGAAAATAACTTTAAAAGTACTTTCGTCAATTATAACCTGCTTACTGTTTGCTTGCTTCCAACTGTTGGGAGTGAGGTGAGGGTACACACCATAGCCCAGGCTGGCCTGGAACTCACTAGGTAGCCCAGGATATCTGTAATTGCAGGTACTGTTCTGCTTCAGCCTTCCTTAGCAATGTAACCTACCCATCAACTTGGACTCTGCCTTCTTTTGCTTCTTCTCTTTATTTTTGTTTGTATATTTTTTTGTAATTCAGTTTATTCTTGAGATGAGGACCGCTCATAGTCAAATGTGTCCAATTAGTTTAAATTTAACAAGTGGAAATATCTCTTTCATATCCCTTCCGCTCTCAAAACTGAAGCATCAGTAGCAGTAATAAATTCCTCTTAACCACTGAATAGTAAGTTAATTTCAGCTTATAATTTGAGTTCTAGTGTGAGATTAGGTACAAGGAATTTCTCTCTTGTTTTTTTTAATATAATTTTTTATTGGAAAAAAAAAGATTTCCGCTTCCTCCCCGCCTCCC
>NW_026069717.1:0-1081 GCF_014885135.2 Alexandromys fortis
CAGTTGACAGCTGACAGAAGAAGAAGAACTTTTCTTTGGGGGCATGACTTCTAGAAAATACCCACTGAATGACCCTGCACAGATGTACAAATGAGCATCACTAATTAGACTCAGACTATTCATTTGAAAGCAGTCAAATAAGAGCCGGGGAGATGTTTCAGAGTTTGAGACCATGTACTGCTTTTCTGGGAAACTTGAGCTCTGTTCACAACACCTAAATAAGGGGGCTCACAATTTCCTGTAACTCTAGTTGCCCAGTCGTCTGTCTCCTTGGGGTTCTGAGGGCAATTGCACTAAAATGTCAATATCCACACTCAGACTGACACACATGCACACACTCACACGCAAACTAAAAATAATAGAAACAAATCTTTAAAATCACACAAATAGAATATGATGAAGTTGGGAGGGAGAAGTGTTGTCTTGGAGGACCCCAGGAGGGCTGGAGCTAGGTTGCAGAGATAAATATAATCGAAATACATTGTGTACATGTCTAAAAATTAATATGATATTTCAAGAATAAATAAAAGTAATATTAACAAGGGACAATTCAACATCAAAATAGTTTGGCAAAGAGTAATAAGCTCAGCTATGTATTCAGTATGTAAAATGCTTCCCTGCAAAGCATAGGAACTGAGTTTGATCCTGAGAACTCACAGACAATAGCTGGGCATGGCGGGAGGCACTCATAACTATAACACTGAGGGACACAGTCAGATCCCTATGGCTTAATGTCCAGCCAGTCTAGCCGTCTTAACACATTCCAAGTCAATGAGGAAACTTGTCTTAAAAGAAGGTGGACTATGTGTCTATGAATTGACACCTGAAATGTCCCCCAAATACACATACACACAAATGCATATATACAAGTGAACACACATGTATATATGCAAATACTCTCCTTTCTTCCTTATATATAATAAAAATAGAAGGGTGGTGGTGGTGCATGCTTTTAAACCTAGCACTCAGGAAGCAGAGGCAGGCAGATCTCTGTGAGTGCGAGGCCAGCCTGATTTATAGAGTGAGTTTTAGGACTGTCAGGGCATTTCACAGAGAAATCCCATCTCTATAATAATAATAA
>NW_026069717.1:8258-11584 GCF_014885135.2 Alexandromys fortis
GTTTGTATATTATTTACTTCTTTGTCTTTCTTATGTCAACACACTAAGAACTGTGTTGTGGGATGCCATTATTAAATTTTGCTATGCCAGCTCATAAAAAAGACCACTGAAGTGATGAAAGTATCTGCTTGGAATTGTTACTGGGATACAATCTCTGCATCTACTTCAGAGACTGATGACAGACAGAAGTACAGACAAAGAGGAGGAACAGAGGGTCCATGGAAGATGGGCTTCTATGTTCCTGTCAGTCAAGCTGTAAGCCTGAAAAATTCTGCATAGAGTATGGGGGGGAGAGGCGTTTTCTACAGGCACACCCGTCTCACACCTAAAAAATTCAAGGTGAGGTACCATAGCTGCAAGGAAAGTTGTAAATAAAGTGGTATTGAGACCATTCTGAGTAAGTTGAAGGGTTCCTTGGTAATTCATGCATTTCCACAGCCAAGAAACAACAGCCACATGTCTCCAGCAGAGGAAAGTTTAGAGATTTCTAAATACTGCATCACAAGAGAAATAAGACATTTGGACCTTTTATATAAGCATATGATATTAATTTAAGTTATTGTTAAACCGAGAGGTATAAATTGTTCTTGGCTCTTACCTCTCCTTCCTCCACTCTGTTGAAAAAGGAGGAGGGGTAGTAGCCAACAAGAGAAGATGATAGATAGATAGATAAATAGATAGATAGATAGATAGATAGATAGATAGATAGATAGATAGACAGATAGATGATAGATAGATAGATAGATAGATAGATAGATAGATAGATAGATAGATAGATACAGACAAAGAGACCTGTCTTTTGCCTCTTTCATCACAATCCACTATTTTTTCCTTGCTTTAATAACCAGTTCTTAAAACCACACTCAAAATTGTACTTTATAAAGCTTCCGTGAGATACTCCAATGTATGTACATACTGTGAAATCTTAAAAGCAGTTGAAAAGGATCTCACTTGTTCTTTATTCATGGTGAAGACATCCTTCTAGATACTTTCAGATAAACTGTGTGTAAATGTTATCTATAACCACCCTAACGTGATAAACAGTGACAGAGTTTATTGCTTTTAACAGGCTGTAACTTTGTAAACATTAATCAACCTTTCACTGTCCTTTTCTGGTACACATTTTATTACCAAAACCTTTTTATTTTTATTATTTTACATTATATGTGTGAGTGTCTCTGTGTAGGTTTGTACAAGTTGAGTCAAGTGTCCATGTAGGCCAAAGTTGTTAGATTCCCTGGAGCTTGAGTAATAGGCAGTTGTGTGCTACTGGGTGTGGGTGCAGGGAGCTAAACTCTGGTTTTCTTTAAGAACATTGTATAGTCTAAACCACTGAGCTGTCTCTCAGTGTCTTTTATAAATCTCTCAGTATTCACTGGCTTTTGAATCCATGCTGTATCATTTTAGAATCTATATTTTTAGTCATTATGCAATATTGTCACTTCTTAGGTAATTTCTTATGGTGAAGTCTTGGTGAAAAAAATGATTCCTCATTATAAAAGCATTTCTTTTTTGCTATAATTTCCCATTTATTTTGAATGAAGCAATTAAAGTGCATTGCAGCCATAGTTAATCTTTCTTAGATTCATTTTATAGTAAGTAATTGTATCTTATTATGCTTTTCTATATTTTCCCTTCAACATGA
The DNA here is from genome assembly GCF_014885135.2 of Alexandromys fortis. Lineage (NCBI taxonomy): Eukaryota > Metazoa > Chordata > Mammalia > Rodentia > Cricetidae > Alexandromys > Alexandromys fortis. The sequence goes on from NW_026069717.1 coordinate 9,904, forward strand.
GTAAAATAGTTTGGCCACTAAGTTTTATTTTTTACTCATAACTTACAGGGAATAAAGGAAATGTGGGGTTTGCATAGCCAGCAAGAGGACAATGCAAAGTGAATATCTTGCCCCCGACCTTCTGCCTAATACCACTTACCATAATAGTTTCATATAGGCTTTTAGTTTTCATTCAATTAATACATCCTGGGTATAGGTTAACTACTCTTAGTGAACATTTACAATATATAAGCTTTTGTTATGCATAGTCTCTGATTTAGCCAACAAAATATATGGTCGTCAGTAAGGAAGCTCTCCTGGACTCTCAACGGAAGCAATGAGGATGGGTAAAAAGAGCATCAATATTGAATTCAAAGGTTAAGCTTTGAATCTGGGCTTTGCCATTTACTACTTTATATCATCGAGAGTGCTTCAGTTTTCAAAGGCACAGACTGATGAGAGGACTAAATGAGGTGACATAGGAAAGTACCACACATAATACTTTAATATAATAGGCACTTCACAAATGTATGCTTTCTCTCACTTGCTTTTCAAAGCTCAAACAAACTCTCCTATGTATATAGAGCATTTATTAACTCACCTCAATTTTAACAGGGGCAATACTTTCACTTTACATTGTGCCTGTATTTGTCAGGTAAAACACAGAATATGATTTAGCAAAAGTAAAATAATACAGCACTAACAAAATTCTGAGTATAGTAAGAGATGACTAAATTCTCAGTTTATTGTCCTATGTTATTATAAGAGACAGAAACTTTGCTATAACTCATGAGACAGAACTTCTGAGCATTCAGAGGAGCTATAAAAAGAAGAGATATTGTAGAAACAAAAACTGGAAACTCTGGTACAAAGTGCAAAATAAGAAGGCATGCAGGGATATAGACAGGAGTTTGGAAGAAGAGTCTAGGATAGAGTCTATATAATGTGAGAGATTGGGATGCCTCTAAACTAACGTATAAAGACTTACATTAACAGTGGAAAGGAAGGAAGGGGATATTAAGATATTAAACACAACAGATTTAAAACACACTAAGATATTTAAGTTCAGTTTCATNAATGGCTGAAAGACGCTTAAGGAAATGTTCAACATCCTTAGTCATCAGAAAAATGCAAATCAAAACAACTCTGAGATTCCATTTTACTGTAAGAATGGCCAAGATCAAAAACACTGATGACAACTTATGCTGGAAAGATTGTGGGGTAAAGTGAACACGTCTGCATTGCTGGTGGGAATGCAAGCTGACACAACCCCTTTGCATGTTAGTGTGGCGATTTCTTAGAAAATTAGGAAACAACCTTCCTCAAGACCCAGTAATACCACTTTGGGATATATATATATCCAAAGGATGCTCAATCGTGCCCCAAAGACATGTGCTCAACTATGTTCATAGCAGCTTTGTTTTTCATAGCCAAAAACTGGAAGCAACCTAAATCTACATGGGAAGTAGAAAGTAGAAAAAGACAAGATCTACTGATTAAATTGGGAGCATGGGGACCTTGGGGGAGGGCTGAAGGGAAGAGGGGAGAGGCAGGGAGGGGAGCAAAGAAAAATGTAGAGCTCAATAAAAATCAATTTAAAAAAGAAATATAGGCTGCACTATTCTTGTGGATATCATATACAAGAATAGCTGTCTTGCAGGGCTGTTGATTAAGGCATATTGCCTAAAGAAAAGATTCTGTA
>NW_026069718.1:0-567 GCF_014885135.2 Alexandromys fortis
ATAATGTCCCATAGGTTTGAGTATGTTGAGTCTTTATTTACATTGAATTCAAGAAAGACATTAATTTCTTTCTTTATTTCTTCCCTGATCCAGGTGTGGTTTAGTATTTGACTGTCCAGTTTCCATGAGTTTGTCGGATTTTTGGGGGTAGCACTGTTTTTGAATTCTAACTTTAATCCATGGTGATCTGATAAGACACAGATGGTTACTAACTTTTTTTTGTAACTGTGGAAGTTTGCTTTGTTACCGAGTATGTGGTCAATTTTTGAGATGTTCCATGACATGATGAGAAGAAGGAATATTCTTTCCTGTTTCAGTGAAATGTTCTATAAATGTCTGTTAAGTCCATTTGATTCATTACCTCCATTAATTCTCTGCTAGTTTTCTGTCTGGTTTACCTGTCCATTGGTGAGAGAGGAGTGTTGAAGTCTCCTACTATTAGTGAGTGTGGCTTAATGACTGCCTTGAGTTCTAGTAATGTATCTTTTACATAATTAGGTGCTTTTTTTATTAGGGGCATAGATATTCAGGATTGAGACTTTGTCCTGATGAATTCTTCCTGTTATG
>NW_026069718.1:3539-4240 GCF_014885135.2 Alexandromys fortis
CCATGAACGGTCCAGCCGCTCTTCACAGAAGGTGTCCTCCCGAGTCTAGGCTCTGCTAGGTGGCCGCGAGCGCGAATGCCTGCAAGCCTGCGCCTGTGGGAGGCGGCTGTGCTCTTCCCTCAGGGGCCCAGCGCTGCGTGAGGATCCCCGGTCAGCCTGGCCTCTCACTGGCCGTGGACCGGGCTCAGGAGCGAGCGAGGTGGCGACGGGAACCCGGGACCCCAGGCCCCGCAACACAGCCCCAAGGCGCCTCGCCCACGCTCGCGCTCCACAACACCCCCTCCGCTTCCTTCCTCAGTTCAGCGCGTTGGATAGCGAGTGCGGGCTGGACGCGAACCAGAGCAAGCCTAGGGCCCTTCAACTTAGTGTTTCCTGACCCACTGCCCGCGCGCTATTTGTGAGGCATGTCCCAGCGAAAAAGGCACTTGGGGGTCGTGGGGCTCCCCAGCTGGCAGCGGTGACGGAGAGAGTGGGCGGGACAATGAGCTGGGCAGCTACAAGCCGCCACCGCTTTTAGCTGGCTGAGCGGGCCCACCTGCGAGCAAGGCCCGCGTGCTCGAGCCAGGTGTCCCAATGCTTTAAGGCCTGAGCGCCCAGATCAGGGCGCGCTGCGGCTGGGGCTGTGGGGACGTTCCTTCATTAATTTATTTATTTGTGGAGAGCTTTCTCTGAGCAACCGCGATGGCCAGCACCAGGAGCAT
>NW_026069719.1:0-1840 GCF_014885135.2 Alexandromys fortis
TATATACATACATTCATACAAATATATGAGAGATAGTATGAATGGATTCATCCTCCAACATGATAATAATACCTCTAATCATAATCTAATCATAATAAAACGAGTAAAAAACAGTGTCAGGAATGGTCTATTCTATTGCAACTGCGAGCCAGTGAGATACCGCCAATATTACAATCCATTTCCATTGTTTCTGCTTAATCTCCAGAACTTAATTACAAGATTCTGTTGCTGAAGACACCACACATTAGAGAAGCCTTTATTTTACTCAGGCTTCCCACATTACTCAGTAAGAAAACTAATCATCACTCTAACCAAGCTGAAGCCTTTGAACTATTGTAATAACTACCCTGGCTAGATATTCCAATAGAGGGTACAATAGCAGCAAGAATATAGGTGGGGAGGCAGAAGTGAGAGTTTAGGGAGAGGCTGATACTAAATGTGATCAAAATACATCTTATGAAATTCTCAAGGAATTGATATAATATTATTTTATTAATTAATGATATATATAATAATTTTTCTTATGTATACATTTACTGCCTGGCATGCAATGTATAACATTTATGTTACAAATACTGCTTACTATTTAGTTATACATTGAACCACAGGAAGCATAAGTAGAGATGAGACGATTCAGGTATATGTACATTTATGTGCATGTGTGACAGCAATTACACTGATTACAGTCAGAATAAAATCTAAACAGAAAAAGAAATGTGAATGTGAGTATAAAAGTTGCCTCTCATATGTAATAAGAAATGTTTTTAATTAGTTAATTTTCTACACAAAACCCGATTTTAAATAAACAGTATCCTTCCTTAATGAAAATATGAAGCACTTGAAAGCAAACAATTTTGAGTATAGTTCCCAGAAAAGATAGCATAAAAGAAAGATTGTATCATGAATTCTAGAGCCCTATATGAATACAGGGAAACAAAGCAGAACATTGCTTAGAAAAGCTGTATGCTGTGGAATATTATCTGAATATGCCCTACATTTGTTCATTGTGTGGAATATTTGTGTAATGATGCAAAGATGTTATGAAATCTCTCATAGTACATTTGTGTAACTCTGTGAAGATGTGTTACTTAGCCTGTCTAAAACACCTAATTGGTCTAATGAAGAGCAGATCAGTCAATATCTTGGCAGGAGAAAGAATACGTAGGGTTGGCAGGAGGAGAAATTTGGAAATAAAAGATCAAGGAGTGAAAAAAAAAAAGAAAAAAAGATGCTGGGGCAGTCACACAGCTACACAGCCAGACACAGAATAAGAAGGAAAGAAAAGATACACAGAGATAAAGAAAGGTAATATAGAAAAACAAAAGGTAGAGAGAATAATTTAAGCTAAGAAAACTTGGCTAGAAACAGGCCAAGATAAGGCTAGATATCCCTAAGAAAGAATAAACCTCCATGTGATCTGGGGAGCGAGGTAGCAGGCCCCAAAGAGTCAAAAGACTTAAGAGACCAAAGAGTAAAAAACTACCAACTACAGCTGTAGTTGAGAGCACACCATCAATGAATAACATATTGCATGGTAAAATTGATAGTACTTAATGTTGGCAATGTTTGGACACCAGAGTGAGAAATTCATGTCACTATTGTTCATGAGCGCCATGCTTTATGAGCTTGGGTTTTATAATTATAGCAGATTGACAGTAACCAAGAAAGAAGCACTGTGACTGTGATGGGAAAGGAAGAGGGAAGAGGGAGCTTAACAACACAATAATATTCTTTGTATAATTTTTTTTTTAGTTTTTCTTCTTTGTGCTTCTCTAATTTTTTTTTTATTGAGAAAAGGAAAAAAAAATGTTTCCACCTCCTCCCAGCCTCCCATTTCCCT
>NW_026069719.1:4705-6875 GCF_014885135.2 Alexandromys fortis
CTTTGGGCTGATGAGGGAGGGGGACTTGATTGGGGGAGAGGGAGGGAAAGGGGCAGCGGCGGTGGGGAAGAGACAGAAATCTTTAATAAATAAATAAATAAATAAATAATAAAACAAAACAAAATTGATGGTGCACCATTACACAATATGATCTTTCATGTGTGGCATCCTTCAGTTAGGAGGAAGGCATGATTTTTTAATATCTTATAAAAATAGTTAAAATTTGCAGATATAAATACAGTGAATCCGATTTAAGAATTATCATATACATACTCTAATTGTACCCCAATGAAATTAATGTGTAAGATTGTATTTTTGAAGATACTACATACTTAAACTGCATGATATACAGAAAAACATTGAAGCCTAGCTGAAAATTTTCTGCTTGATGCTTGTTTTCAGAGTATGAGAGGATGTTATGAAGGCTTCTAGGAGACAAAAATGCATTAGGGGGTCTTACCTGGCTGTGAGCATAGAGGGTAGTTTGCTGTCTTTTAAATTTAGTTAACCTGATCTGGTTTACAACCTATCCAGTCATTGGTTGTTAATCAAACCTAAAATACAAAGCTTATAGTCTCTTCTGAGCAGCCAACCTCCCATGTGATCAGACAGTTGATTACACATAAAACAGTCAGGCCTCTATTGCACAGGTGAGCACATCTTTTGAGGTAGATGGCTGTTTGGTTTATAGAATTAAAAGCAGATGTAGATCATGCTGGTTACACAAACATGATACACAAACTTGAGTTATCTGAAACAATGGAACCTTGATTGATAAAACACCTCCATTAGATCCAGCTGTAAGACATTGTTGGTAGTGCCAACCTAAAGAGATAGAGTTCAGGTAAACTGGATAAGATCAGACAGAACTAAGATTATCTGAAGGCTTCTATCACCCATGCTTCAGTGGACTTTGGGGAATTCTGTTGTCTTTGAATTGCCCTTCCCGTAAACAATCCCTGAGCTATATTGCCAGTATAAGACCCATAAACTCATGGGTTCATCAAGTTGCACTTTGGTGATATCCTTATTTTGTTTTCTCTAGGTCCCCTATCATTGGTAAGTAGACATTTGACCATGTCTCTTCCGGAATAGTCACAGAACACATGGACAAATCATTGCTGGACAATATTTTCATATGGTTCACACAAAGAAAGGAATGGGAATGGATATATTATCTTACAAGGCTAACACAAAATGAATTTGGATTTTATTTTAGATTCTGACAAAGCTGATTTCGGGAACAAGGGTAATTATCAACAATGTCTTTCTTAAAAACAAAAGAATAAATTATGTGGGGGGGACAAAATAATCTTAAATAAAGGGACCATTTATCTATGAATTCATGAGAGTATTATTTTCCTAAGAGATATGAGGCAAAAGCTGAACTGAAAGAGAAATACATATAGCACGGTTACAGCCAGGAACTTTAACAATTCTCTGTCAGTAATTGTTAGATGAAGCAAGCAGCAGCTCTGAAGGAGTACACATCACTTGAACATCCTTGTCAATCAAACTGGTCTAAGTGACACTTATGGAATACATCATCCCACACAGAAGCATGCTCATTCCTCTCTAGATTTGCCTGGAACATCCCCAAGACAAATCAAATTCTAAGCTATATAAAATAGGTTTGTAACTTTTACAGTGTTTATTATACTATACATATTCCTGTATAAAATGAGATTCAATTAGACAGAAATGAAGAAAAATAACTAGCTGATACATACAAATACTTGCAAATTACATAAAAGTTATAAATAATGCATATTATTTGTATTTGTATTTAGAATAGTTAAATAGTTTTAAAGACCTCAAATTGTTTTTTTACGAAGTAATGAAATGTAGTTTATCAAAATTTGTGCCTCTAGAAAAATAATATGGAGGAACAATTCTATCATTAAAATAGTATAATATAAAGACACTCTAAATTCTGTAACAAATTTAGAAAGAGTGATTAAATAAGTCAGTTGGACTATTTTGCCAGGCATGGTGGCACACATATATAGTTCCAGGATGAAGACAGAGGATTTCTATCAGTTCATGCTCAATCAGATATACATAGTAAGCAGAAGAGCATGGCTAATCTCAAGAGCAAAGAAATCAACTCTCTCTCTCTCTCTCTTTCTCTCTCTCTCTCTCTCTCTCTCTCTCTCTCTCTCTCTCTCTC
>NW_026069720.1:0-6964 GCF_014885135.2 Alexandromys fortis
AACTGGCCTCCCATTGGAGTCAAAGCATAGTGCAACAAGTTGATGCAGAACCAAGCCCCTCCCCCTGCATCAAGGCTGTGCAAGGCAAACCAGCACGGGAAATAGGTTCCCAAAAATCCTGCTGGGGTTCTTTAAGATAAAACACAAACTGAGCCCTGCCTCTGGAGATTTTGGTTCACCTGTGGGAAAGAAGCAGGAAACAGGGACTTTAAGACTCTTTTCTAATAGATTGGCGGTTAGGAAATGGGAAACTGACCTCTGCCTCTGGAATGCTGGGATTGCAGGAACTGCATCCAGCTAAACAAGGATGCTGTCAACAGTCAAGTTTCTTTTTGGCACGGGGGGAGGGGGAGGGTCAATTCTGGGGGCGACTGAAGCGGCCGTAAGCCCCCTTTAGTGAATGAGAAAATGAATGAATGGGTTCAGCAGACTTGTCAGGACCACAAAAGCACAAAGCACCAACTTCCAACCACAGTGTGCCTATGTGCGATGCGAGGAGAACAGCCAGCTGGGAAGAAGACAGCTTGTGCTCTTGACACATTCAGCTTTGGAATAATCAGTTATTAGAGATTAAACACACTTTTAAAATGCAGTATTCTTACCACTGCCTTTGCGGAAAACACTTGGGCTGTTATTTCCGGATAACTAGGTGCCAACTTATTTTATTATGGTGCCATTTGTTTTCAACCGCCAGTTTTTGTTTGTTCTTTTTTGGGGGGGCCGAGGGTCTTAATTGATCCAATCTATTTTTCAGGCGAGCCTGCCGTACAGATGATCACTGCCAAACATTTTTTACCAACTCCATCAGCAACTGGGAGCCAACCCCCTTCTCCACCTGGCTGGGAAGCTGCCTGGGCCGGCTCCTGTCTGGGTGCCGGAGCCCCGCCCCTATACTCTTTGGGCGCTTGGGGGTGGGAGGGGGCCGCCACGTGGAGCGTGGGCGCGATTCTCAGAAGCGCCTGCGCCGTCGCCGCGGCGTAGCTCGGGTCGGACCCGTCGCCTAACGTCAACGGCGCTGGCGCCGCGGCCGGGGTTCACTGTAACGCGGCTGACGCAACGCCGGAGAGCGGGGACGTAGACGGAAGAAAAGGCGGAGGCCAGGGCACCCGGCGCGGAGAGTGGGCCGGGACTGGGGTCGGCTGCTAGCAGGTAGGCGAGCGGGTGACACTGGGCCAGGGTGCACTCGGGGCGTGGAGGAGACGCGTGGCGCATCCACGGGGGAGGGGATGGGAGCGGGTCGCGGGTGGTGGCGGCTTGGGGGCACCCAGGTGCTCTGAGATGCTGGTGCACGGCTCCCAGTGCGGGGCATAGGAGGCCCCGGGTATCTGGCGATCTTTTGGGTACGCGACCAGGTGGAGGCCTGAAGACCCTGCAGCCCCTTCTCACCCAGATCCCTAACCCACTTCCAGTGCCCCAGCGCTGCGAGTAGTGATACGCCTGGTATGTTATGAGCCGCCGGCACACCCCCACGGCCTGGGTCTGCAGTTGTCTGTGCTCACGCCCTGACATATGGGTGTGCATGGTTGATACTCCCTGCAGCCAGGGTTACCCCAAGAGCCCCTGCGTGCGGTAAATTATCTCATGGCACAAACAGGGTGCCCTCAGAATTTTCACTCATCACTCCTCACCCCAGCTTTATTCCCCCACCCTCTGAAGCAGGGGCATTTATCTTTGGGCTTTTGTCTTTTTGTTAAGTACTGAACCATGAACTCAGCATGTGTTTTTTTCTGGGTGGTTTGTTGAGACTGAAGTTCACTTCTCTAAGTGAGATAAGAGCTTTCAGTGTAGTTGTGGATAGGTACTTGAGAGATGTTCTGAGTTAAAATGTAAAAACGTCTCGGTCACACTTTGGGCCTTTATATCTCTTGTCTGGTTTTTGCTGGCACAGTAAACTGCCAGGTTGAACCAGTCCATTGCACTGAAAGAACAGGCTACCTGCAGGGGACAGAGACGAGACAAGGTACAAGGGAAGACCCGATGACTTAATGGATCTCAGACATTCAGAGCTTTCTGTACTTAGACAAGACGGGGGAAACAATCTAGAAACATGTATGTGATTAGATCAGGTTCTGTTCTGAGCCAGGGTGCTATGGAGCTCAGGCTGGCCTCGAACTGGCTGCGGCTGCGTGCCGAGAATGACCTTGACTTTCTGATCTTTTTGCCTCTCCTTACCCCCAACTGCTGGGATTACAGGAGTATGGTACCATGCTCAGCTGCCCACCAGTGGCTCTTTTGACCTTTTTGTGTCGCTGAAGGGAATAAAAAGTGGGAAGCTGAAGACGTGTCTGTGCCTTTTAAAAGGCAGAGGAGGGAGACAGACGTGAGCCTTACCCGTGTACCCAGGCGCTTTCCATGCATTGCCTGGTCTAATTCCCATAGTGATCTCATGCTGTCCTAACCGTTATTATCCCTCATTTACAGACGAGGAAATTGAGGCTTACAAAGTTCCAAGTAAACCTCCAAAAGTCATACCCCTGGCCAGGATAGAGCTAACACCCAAGTCTGCACAGCTCTAAAGCCGTGTTCCCCATCCTGTGTTCCCTGCACCAAAGGGAAGTTGATAACTCATTGGTGGAGAGCAACAGTGCCTGAACCGGCTCACCTAGAGGATTCTGTTCAGCTTTGACTGCTAGAACTGCAGAGGACGGTGCAAAGGGGCTGCCACCAGGAGTATGTCACTATTAGCCGTCCCTCACCGCGTGCACTCATCAGCCTGCCGCCATCTCCTCTTCACGTCTGCGCTTCCGTGCAGAATAACTGTAGAACGGTGCATTGCTGTGGATTCGGGGGCCTGAGGAAATGGTTGAGTGGGGAAAGTGCTTGCCGTGCCAGCGTGAGGACCTGAGTTCGGATCCCGAGCACCCGTGTAAACTCTGGGTGTGGTGATACACCAGAGCTAGGGGAAGGAGACAAGCAGGGGTTCACTGGCTCACCAGCCCGACCAAAACAGCAAGCTCTGGGTTCATTCAGAGATTTGATCTCAAAAACAAACAAAAAACAGGTGGACCGAGATAGAACAAGACACTTGAATTGACCTCCATGTTTGCAGGTACCCTAACCACCACCACACACATATACACACATAGGATTTGGAATATATCCCCCAGTCTATGAAGCACAACTTAAAGGAAATGCAGTTATTTTTCTTATCTTGTGAAACCCCAGTGGCCTTATAGCATAAGAGCTCAGTAACAATTGACTTGTCGATGTGCTTACAAGAATGAGTGAGTCCTCTACTGGGTTTTTGTGTGTCTATGTGTGGGACATTCGTTGTCTAAAACCTTAGGTTTGACCCAGGATAAGAAAATTTTTTCATGGCCACTACATCCTCACTGTTGAGATCACACACTTACATTCATAATAATAAGTGCAATAATAAGATGCTAGCCATTTACAAACATTACACCCCTGACCTCCAGAGTTTACCTTAGATTCCTGCCGCAACCAGGACCCCTCCCCTGCACCCTGCCCCCCACCTTTCCTCTTGTGCTGGCAAGAACCAAGCTGACATTTCAGTTCTGCGAGTCTCCACATTCGGTTGGGAGACAGTGGCGGGCTGCTGTTGAGGATGGATTTGTTAATCATTAGAGAACCCTTACCAGGAAAGGAAATATAACGAAGATTTAATACTGACATTCAAACATTATATCTTAAAAATATTTTATCATTCAAAATATTCATTGTATCTAATTACTGTTTGGTATATAAAAAGTAAAGCAGTTCTTTAAAAAAACGGGGGGAGGGAGGGAAGGAAGCTCTTTGTTCTTTTTTCTATTCCTGTAACACTGAGGAGGTGGTCGTTTCTCTAATATAACAAAGTTTAAATCACGTGAGTCACAGTTTTACGCTAAGAGAAGGAGAAACAGAGGAGAATGTAATGTGTTGTCTAGCATTTTTCCTGACTCCCCTCCCCCTTTAAAAAATTCTTCCCGCAGGTGTTTGGATCTGTGACCTCGTCTTGCCATGCTGAGATACTTACACCGCTCTGGGTTCCAGCCCTTCAGCCAGCGTCTGCTGCCTTGGGTCCAGTCTGTAGCTGTGCCCAGATTGCGTATGTACCGCTGATGAGTATGTGGGGAGTGAGGTGGTCAGAATGGATTGCAGGCCAGCAGAAGTATACAGGACGCTGCCTGCTGCTGGATGCTCCCAATATTTGTTTTTGTCAATAATGTGGGTTTTGGAGGTTTTTTGGTAGTCTTTCCTCTTGACTCTTTTTTTTTTTTTTTTTTTTTAATCAGTACACTTACAATACTGAGCCCTTATATCCTTTACCCAATTTCAAGCAGTATTTCTAGCAGGATGCTAGGATTAATACAGTGAAGATAAACCATCGGACCTTTGTGTCCATTTCTTTGTTATGACTGCCACCTCTCCCTTAGCCCTAACCCTTGCCCACCACTAATCTCTTCTATGACTTATTTTTTTTTTTCATTTGTAGAATACTATAGAAATGAAATCATCTGAAGTGCGGCTTGAATTTTCTGGGTTGCTTTACTCTGTTTTTTTGGCAGGAGTGTGTGTGTGTGTGTGTGTTTTTTTGTTTGTTTGTTGTTTTGTTTTGGGTTCTGTTGTTGTTTTTCCATTATTTCAACATGGTTCTCCAGAGCCTGATCTGAGTAGTAGCTAATGGTGAAGGCAACCATCTTAAAATGGTAGCGAGAATGACCACTCTCACTAAGGATATCTGGGCTTTGCCCTCTCAAGGATGCAGAGAGGCTATGCATAACGCCACATTGAACACGCATGTACAGGTTTTATATGAACATAGTTTTCATGTCTCAGAGATGAATGCTCAAGCATGCAGTCCTGACTTGTAGGTGCCCATCCTTGGTGAGGTACGAGGTGCAGGCATGTCCCTGCAGTTTATTGACGTGTCCATTGACTCTTCAACAGGGTCTTTCACAGAGGAAAGCTTTGTATTTCGATGTGGTTCCACTTACTGGGATTTTTCTATGAATTTTACTTTAGAGACACGTCCCAAAACTCTCAGTAGATAGCCCTAGATTCTAAACTTTTCTCCTGTGTTTTTTCTCCCCCTAAATTTTAAAGTTTTACATTTAAGTTCATAAGCTAGTTTGAGTTCATTTTTGCACAGGGTATGAGAGTCTGTCAAAGTTCCTTTTTTTGCATATGGGTGGATACCAGGTACTCTGGCATCATTTATTGAAAGACTGGTATCTTTAGCTAGCTATCACCTCAAGTTATATCAAATCTAAATCTTTCCAGCTTCTTTGGAAGATGGCTTGCTTCCCACTGTCAGAGAATCCCTGTTCTTTCGTATACAGAAGAGTGTTAAGTGTGGAAAATAGGATATGGAACCAGCTCCCTGAGTTTGAAAGCTAGCTCTGCTGCTCACAAATGAAATAATTACAGTGGTTGTGTCTGTCTGCTTGCACACTGGCTCAGGGATTGCTGTGGTCAGGGCTTCCTGCTGGGACGCTAGCTCATCTGTGTTCCGGGTGGTCTCCCACCATCCAGTAGATGGCCGCACTTGTTGATGGAAGAAGCTGCAAAGTACTGTGGTCATTTTTTTTTTTCAATCTGGTAAATTACTGCTTTTCCTGGCCTAGGTTTCTCTGTTTATAAAATAGGGTTAATAACTAAAGGAGAATTTATCAGCCCTAACTCATAAAAAACGATAAAACCATGGTCATGATAACTGTCAGTCTGTTTCCCGTTGCTGTGGCGGTGCCGGAGGAAATCTCTACAGGGTCATCACGTGGTGCGTGTGACTAGTGCGCTCAGTTCCACTGTATATTAAATAGTGACTTACTTACTGACAGGAAGGATCTCACTGGGTAGCCCAGGCTGGACTCAAACTTTCCGAGTAGTTCAGGCTGGTTTCAGATTTGCTCTGTAGCCCAGGCTGATCGTGAGCTCATCATCCCCCTTCCTCAATCCTCTGAGGACTATTGCAGGTGTGTATCACCTGGCCCAGTTTTTGGTGTCTTTATATTTGATATTATTTATTCACACTTATAAAAAGAGGCTCTTCTGACTTTTGACATTTTCTTTGGGTGCTAGAGCCCTGGGTTAACTGGACATGGAGAGCAAAGAACAGACAAGAAATCAGAAAGGCAGCGTGACGAGGTGTGTGCCTTGCCACTGCTGTGGTAAACATCAGGACCAAAAGCACCTTTCAGGATAAAAGCGTTACTTTGGCTTATGTTTCCGGAATCTCCAGTCCATAATGGCAGGGAAGGCTTGTCTTGTTGGCAGCAGCAGGAGACGGGCTGATTACATTTTATCCACGCACAGGACACAGAGAAGGAGGACAGGAAGTGGCATGAGGTTCTAAGCCCTCAAAGTTCACCTCCAGTGATGTACTTCCAGCAGAGCTGCCCCTCTGAAAGGCTCCATAGCCTCCCCCAAACCACCTGGAGCCCAACTATTCAAATACGGTAGCCTATGGGGAACATTTTTCATTCAAACCACCTCACAGGGTTTTCAGAGAAAAACAGAAGAAAGCGAAAGGCCAGAGAGAGAGACGATATCAAGATCCTTCTTGAAGCCTGCTGCGGTCTCATTAATCACTGAACTTCTCGGACTCAGAGGAGGGTGCAAAGTTGTGACAAAGGGCATTGTATCCTTTGGTGTATAACCCATGGCACGCTTTGAACATGACCGGCCCTCTCACACACCCACCCTACCACACGAGCGTGCACATATAACTTCCTCTAGAGACACAGATTTTCTTTGGTGCCCAGGAGGTAAAGATTTCTTAGAAATTGAGGAAGAACTACCCGGATGCTTTTGGTTTTCCTATTAATCAAAATCTTTTTAGTCCATGTGTTGGCCTGCTTTTTGTCACTGTGGCAGAATACTTGGGAAAAATCAGCTTGTAATGAGGAAAGAATTATTTGAGTTCATGGTTTCCGAGGTTCCGGTGCATGATCGCTGCAGTGCATGGTCACCACAATGCATGGTCCCTGCAGTGCATGGTCACCACAATGCATGGTCCCTG
>NW_026069721.1:0-1787 GCF_014885135.2 Alexandromys fortis
CACATTTTCATGGTTTGTTCATTTCCTGATGGATATTTAGGATGGTTCCATTTCCTATCCATGCTGAATATAGCATCAATAAATATGGACGTGAAGTGTCTCTGCAGTAGGATATGGAGTCCTTTGAGTATACGCCCAGAAGTGGTGTATCTGGATCATATGACAGTTTTATTTTTAGTATTTGAAGAATCACCAAAACGATTTCCATAAAGGTGTATGAATCTTCACTCCCTCCAGCCAAGAAAAAGTGTTTCTATTTGATGTGGGAGTGATTTCTTACTAATAAAGAAACTGCCTAAGCCCGTTGATAGGTCAACCCTTAGGTGGATGGAGTAAACAGAAGAGAATGCTGGGAGAAAGAAGCAGATTCAGGGAGTCGCCATGATTCTCCCATGCCAGACAGATGCAGGTTAAGATCCTCCCTGGTAAGCCACCTCATGGGCTACACAGAATATTAGAAATGGGTTAGATTAATATGTAAGAGCTAGCTAATAAGAAACTGGAACTAGCCGGGCCAGGCAGTGTTTAAAAGAATACAGTTTCCATGTAATTATTTCGGGCATAAAATAGCCATGCGGGCTGCCGGGTGCCGGGGATGCAGCCCCACCGCTCCTATCTCAACATCTATTTCCCCACATCTTTACCAAATTTGTCAAATTTCTTGATGACTTTGCTACATTCAGTACTTTAGAGTACTCTTAATTTAAGTATTCCTGAGAACTAGGGATATTGATAACTTAAAAACACTTCTTTGCCACTTGCATGTCCTCTTTTGAGAACCACCCATTTCATTAGCCCATTTCTTGATTAGCAATTTTGTTTTATTGGGGTTTAATTTGGAGATTTCTTTGTAAAATTCTAGTTCTTTGCTTCCAGTCTTAAACACAGATTTTCTCCCATTCTGTGGGATGTTTGTTTGCTCTGCTATAATTTCTTTTGCTGTACAGAAATTCTTAACTTTCCCGTAGTTCCATATGTAGACTCTTTCTACTAAGCTGCTGGAATTCTGTTCAGGAAGTTCCTGCCAACTCCAATATCTTCAGTATTCCCTATGATTTTCTCTAGATGCTTCAGTGTTCTAGGTTTTAAGTTAAAGCCTTTGATTTTTGTACAAGGTGAAAGATTCACACCCAGTTTCGCCCTTCTGCAGGTGGATGGATAACCGGACTGTGTGCATCATGTATTGAATAGGCTATTGTTTGTCCACTGCATGTTTTGTTTTTCCACCTTTGTCAAAAATTAGGTAACCATAGGATTCCTAGTTTAGAATTTTTTTAATTTTGGTATTTAAATATGTAACAGCAATAGGATGCTTCAATAAAATTGATTCATTCAGGAAATAGTGCATCACATATCAAAAATTGTATGTATGGAGAATTTTTAAGAACACTAGACATTCTTAGGCTATAATATTGATTGGGAAATTTTTAAACTATATATAATCTGACTCCAACATGTCATTGTAAGAATACTGCAGCAAAGGCATTGAGATATTAATGTATTAATTATGGACAGTGTACTAGGTTAAGGTTGAATGGGGAGAGGCTGCTCGCTTCTTACCAGGAAAGAAAAAAGCTTGAATAAATGGTATCTGGACCGTGCAAGGAGAAACTCTTCTATGAGGACCTCTGTCTTTGTTAGGTTTCCTATGACTGTGATAAAATACCTAACAAAAGCCACTTATGGAAAGACGAATTTATTTATTTATTTATTTATTTATTTATTTATTTATTTATTTATTTATTGGTTTACCATCTGAGGTGATGTCCAACATGTAGAAGACAGAG
>NW_026069721.1:5436-6856 GCF_014885135.2 Alexandromys fortis
GAAGTAAGGATGAGCTGATCCTCTATCAGGAGATGAAGAATCAGAATCTTAGGTCTATGTCCCTATGCCCCGCAGGAAGTCTAAATGCCATGCGCTTCCTCACTGCTGTGAGCATGGAGCAACCAGAGGTGCTGGAGAAGGTGTCCAGAGAGCTGTGGATGCGTATTTGGTCGCGAGTAAGAGCTGGACTTTGAAGCGTGGCGGGAAGGGGCAGTTAGTTAGATGACATTCTGACCCATTTCAGGGGATTTTTCAGAGGCAGAATCCTGCTGCCCTAACCAGATCTCTGCCATCTCCTTCTTGCTAAATGTTCTCTTCTCAGGATGAAGACATCACAGAGGCCCAGAGCATCCTGGCTGTGAGTGTTCTGGACTGGACCACCCCATGCTAATGTCACGGGGAATCTGAGAACATAAAAGGTTCTTAGTGACTTAGAAAGAAAAGTCTGTGTCTGGGGGGAAAAATTACCATGAAGTTGGAACTAAGAGGAGTCTCTGAAGATTTTCCATGGGATGGGGTTGTAGCTCAGCTGTGGAGTGCATGCTTAATAGACCTGAGGCCGGAGTTCAATCCCTAGCAACAACGACAATGTCTACTGTGGACAATACATGTATAGAATGGAATTGGCGAGAGAAATAAAATAGTCAGAACCATAGAGAGGACCAGGTTGGGAAGGATGGAGCTTCCATCCACAGGTCTCCAGAGACTCACAATGCAAACGTTACTAATCTATGACTACTACCAAGAGGAAGACTTTACATAGCCAGAGAGATAACAGACAAGTGAGAAATAAACAGATATCAGTGAGAAATAGATGGAAAGGGCTGAAATATGGAAGTGCACGCCATATGGGGATGGGACTTTCAAAGTCAGATGTCCTGTAGGATGAAGTCAAGAAACTCGAAATGTCCTTTTCCTTCTATCATATGGATAATAGTTGACATTTATTCTCTCAACACATGAGACATCAAATCACTCCTACTTTAGATATGCAAAGAATGGCTAGTTGATCCTGTCTATATCTAGTTCCTAAACACATATATGTGTGCATGTATGATTTTAGCATGCTTGTATTTAATATTTAACAAATCTCTGTAACAACCCACTTCTCTCAATGACTTATCCACTACTCTGTTGCTCAACAACTTTCTCATTGAACTGTCAGAGAAAGAGCTTATAGGTCAAGATGTAGCGTTTCAACCTGGGCTGTACACTGACATCACCAGGAGAGACCCGTGTCACCCCAGAAAGACAGATGTCACCATCTGGGGAATAGCTCTTCCTTGTCTCCCTAGGCTGCAGAGAAGGCAGGAATGTCCACAGAGCAAGCCCAACGCTTTCTGGAGAAAATCTCCACAGCACAGGTGAAGAACAAGCTCAAGGAGACCACTGATGCGGCCTGCAGTTATGGGGTGAGTAA
>NW_026069722.1:0-2313 GCF_014885135.2 Alexandromys fortis
GTATATGCCTGCAGGCCAGAAGAGGGCACCAGACCCCATTACAGATGGCTGTGAGCCACCATGTGGTTGCTGGGAATTGAACTCAGGGCCTTTGGAAGAGCAGGCAATGCTCTTAACCGCTGAGCCATCTCTCCAGCCCCCAAAACCAAGTTTTTGAGAGCCCATAGAGGTAGCCCTAAGACACATGGGCTGTCCAGTGTCCAGGGGCTCTCAATTCCAGGTCTTTGTCAGATAAGGAAGCACTGTCCTGGCTCCTCAGAAGGGAGGGTTAGGACTGAGGTCATTCAATACCACTTCCTGCTGGGGTCCCCGGATACCAGATACAAATTAGAGGTGGTAGCATGGCTGAGAATCAGCTTCCAGTCCCTGGACTGCTCGTTTGCTAAACCCAGAGGATCTGACTTTGGAAAGCAATGCCCAGTTCCACACAATCTAAACCAAACCTCAGTGGGAAGGGGAGGATTAGGTTAGAGGCTTACCTGGCTCGAAGAGGAAGCAGCATCAGAGAGAGATGGCACAGGTTCTCCCAGAAGCGTCCGCACGGGCTTCCCTTCCGGTACAGAGCCCTGGACAGGCGTAGAGGCACCGCCTTTGCTGTAAGAGGGTCCTTTGACTTGCTCCGGGGGGACATACCTATGAGAAAGAACAGTTATCCTAATGAAAGAGTGAAAATCTTGGACCGTGCTCAGCTGAGGTGGTTGAGAAAACACCAGTTACAGGGTCAAAATTTTTATTGTTGCTTCACCTAAAGTATGAATAAAAATATTTAGTGACCTAACAATGTTCTCTTGAGTGTGTCTCTTCTGTGAGCTGGGCTTTGTGCAGGCAAGTTAAGTGCTCTACCACTAAGTCACACCCCAGCCCCTCCCTGGGGAATTCTAGGCAGGGGCTCTATCACTGAGCTACACTCCAGCCCCTCACTGGGGGATTCTAAGATAAATGTTCTAACACTGAGCCACACCCCCAGATTGTTTGGGCATGAGCTACCCTGCCCAGCTGTCCCCGGGTATCTTAATGCATTTTTCTTTATGTTAAAGGTTTTTTTATTATTATGTGCGTGTGCATGCATGTGTCACATGTGCAAGTACAAGTGTACAGGCATGTGTGCCACTGAAGGTCAGAGGACAACGTGCAGGAATCTGCTCTCTCCTTCCACCGTGTGGGTCCCAAGGACTGAACTCAGATAGGGTATTAGGTACCTTGCCCTGCTAAGCTATCTTGCCATCAGTGTTTTGGCTTTTTGAGACATAGTGTCACAATGGACCCATAAATGACTCTCAACCGATCCTCCTGCCTCAATCCCAGAGAGCTGGGATTCCAGGCATATACTACCATGCCCAGAATTTGATAAATATTTCCCCTCAGGAATGTCCAGTTTTCTCTGGGTTGTGGTTATTTTCTACTTTTTAAAACATTTTTTGGTTTTGTTTTTTCAAGACAAGTCTTTAATATGTAACCTTGACTATCCCACAACTCACTCTGTAGATCAGGCTGGCTTGAACTCATAGAGGTCTGCCTGCCTCTGCCTCCCCAATGCTGGAATTAAAAGTGTGTGCCACATCTGGACTCTTTAAAGAATTTTTTTGTTTTGTTTTGTTTTTCAAGACAGGGTTTCTCTGTAGCTTTGGAGCCTGTCCTGGAACTAGCTCTTGTAGACCAGGCTGGCCTCGAACTCACAGAGATCTGCCTGCCTCTGACTCCCGAATGCTGGGATTAAAGGAGTGTCACTACCACTGCCCAGCCATTCTTCAAAGAATTTAAAAATTTTTAAATTTAGCATAAGTTATTTATAAAATAGTGAATTTCACCAGGTGGTGGTGCATGCCATTAATCCCAGTACCAGGCAGAGGCAGGAGGAACTCTGCGTTCAGGGCCAGCTTGGTTTACAACTGAGTTCTAGGATGGCCAGGGCTACACAGAAGAGCCCTGCCTTGACAAACCAGTTCAGGTCCCAGCAACTACATAGTGGCTTACAACCATCTATAATGAGATCTGGTGCCCTCTTCTGGTAGGCAGGCAGAATGTTATACATGTTTAAAAAAAACAAAACAGGATTTCTCTCTCCCTCTTTTGACATCTCAAACCATTTGGTTTTAGTTAATCATACACACAACAGTACGGATGGAGCACTTTTCTTATTTTCCAGCTTCTTTTTTTTTTTTTAAAGATTTATTTATTGCCGGGTGGTGGTGGCGGCGCACACAGCACACCTTTAATCCCAGCACTCGGGAGGCAGAGGCAGGCGGATCTCTGGGAGTTCGAGGCCAGCCTGGTCTACAAGAGCTAGTTCCGGGACAGGCACCAAAGCTACAG
>NW_026069722.1:5298-6976 GCF_014885135.2 Alexandromys fortis
CCCCCAGTGAGGGGCTGGGGTGTGGCTCAGTGGTAGAGCCCCTGCCTAGAATCCCCCAGTGAGGGGGCTAGGAGTGTGGTTTCTATCACTTGAAAATTGGTTGGCTTAGCATACCTAAGGCCCTAGGGTCTGTCCCTAATATGGGGGTGGGGGGAATATTACACAACATTAAAGTTCTGCCAAGGACCAGCAGGATGGTTTAGTGGGTATAGGAGCTTGTTGCAGTGCTTGATGACCGGAGAACCAGAGACTCACACAATAGAAGGGGAGAAATGATTCCTGCAAATTTGGGTCTGACCTCCATGCGCACTGGGGCACTTGTGTCCCATACACTAAATAAATAAATATAAAGTTTAAAAATCCCTACCAAAAGCTAGTTCCTTATATCAGGGGAAAAAAGTAAATGAGAATATTCTGTACACTTAGAATGAGAGACCAAGAAGAGAGACAGACACATGGTGACCCTGGCAGCGACTCTGGAGAAGGGGCAGGAGTGCCTGTCATCTGGACATCTCTTCTAGCCTGGTCAGATCCTGTCCGGTGCTCGGCCCGAAGGCCGAGGGGTGACTTCCCACTTCCTGCTGGTGTTCTTCATCTAAGGCGGCATATCCTGAGGTCCCGTGAACTCCGCCAAGCACAAGATAAGGCAGGAATGGGGTCCTTGACTAGAGCTGACGACGACAAGCAGAGACAGGCCTATGTCGAGCAGCTGGAATCTGGAAGCCAGCTGCCTTGTTCTCTCAGCAGAAGGATGGGGTCGTGGGTGGGAGAGGACAGCCGCCCTGCCCTGCCCCCTTTCGGGAAGTCATATCTGGATAAAGAAACAGCCCAGGCTTTCTTCCTCCAAAATCTTTTAATCAAGCAGGAAGGAGTCAAGTTTGACCACGAAACAGAATGGCATGGGCTCACAGCCATGCTTCTGGGCTTGCTGTTAACTCCTTGGAGAGCCAGGTCTACCCACAGACACCCCGTGGGATTACAATAGAAAAGAAAGATTTCTTCCTCCTAGTCACTTGGTCTTCTGGTGCGGAGAGGTCCTAATGGGAAACCAGGGGGCTCGACCTGAAAGGGGCTTCATGCTTCTACTTCTCAAATTAAATTTATTTATTTATTTACTTATTGCATGCATATTACATGGTGCATGCATGGAGGTCAGAGGACAACTTCCGGGGCTCAGTTCTCTCCTCCCACCATACGGATCCAACTCTGGTCGTTAGGCTTGGTGGCAAGCGCCTTTATCCATTGAACCATCTCCTCAGCCTCTCAGGGCCTCCTTATTTTCTACTTTAAATTTTATTCTGGGGTAGACTTATTGCCCTCATCTTAAAACAAAGCCAGCCAAGCCAAAACAAATAAATTAGACCAGGAAATAAGAGACCGCAGACACACGTTAAGAGCATCTCTGATACTGAGGCCTCTTTGGTTTTGACACATGGGTAGGTTCTGGGACCGTAACTCAGGTGGTAGAATGCTTCATGAAGCCCTGCAGAACCCGGGTGTGGTGGCCAAGAATCACACTGCAGCTCTGGGGAGGTGGAGGAGGCCAGCGCTATACAGCAAGTTCAAGGCCTATGGACTGTATCTCAAAAAAAGTAAATGAATAAAGATAAAGGGGCTGGAGGCCGGGCGGTGGTGGAGCACGCCTTTAATCCCAGCACTTGGGAGGCAGAGGCAGGCG
>NW_026069723.1:0-2224 GCF_014885135.2 Alexandromys fortis
TGCGCCACCATCGCCCGGCTATTTTATTTTTTATTATGTCTACATACTCACTTGAATGCCAGTGCTCAAGGAGGCCAGAAAAAGGCTCTGGATCTCTTGAATCTGGAGTTTCAGTAATTTCTAGGTTGTCCAATGTCGCTGATGGGAACCAAATTCTGATCTTCTGCAAGAGCGGCAATTGTCCTTAACTGCTGAACCACCTCCCCCAAATTAACTTCACTACATTTGGGGGCAAGGGATGTATACATGCCTCGGCACATAAGATAAGATCAGAAAAAAACTTGTCATGACCCTGTCCTTTCTCAAGCAGGCCTCAAACGTGGTGGCTGGTACTGTCCCCTGTTGAGCCATCTCACTGGCCATAAAAATTTCCTCAGGTTTTTTTAGCGGTGTTCTTTTTTATTTGACATTTAATAATTATTTTAATAAATACACCCTCCTGGCATTTTCTACCCTTATGATTTTCCAATGTATTGTATAATGGTCATATAATCACATAATTATATATGATTGAACTATGAAGACCTGTGGAACATTACAAAGGTCACAATCATGCTCCAGGAAGAAAGGAGAAATTCTTCTATATTTTGTATGTGATGGAATGAAAGGCTTTGCCAAAGGTTATGAAGGTGGTACTAATGAGTAGATAATTAAAACTTCTCCATCTTGTCTCCCTGGGCTACCTCCATCTACTAATAGTAGTGATATTCCTAATTTGGGGGCTAGCAGGCGGTAAATCACTCTGATCAGGAGGAAACGATATGGCAATAGACTGCTAAGTGCAGAACACTTCTTTTTAGGTAATGTATCCCTCTGTACTCAGCTTTCCACACCTATCCAATGATTCACACATTTGAAAACTGTAAGAATTAAATAAAAATATTACATAAATTGTGTTTGAAATCCACCTGGATTACCAGAAATGATAAACAGATCTTTGAGATTATTGGATAGGTGAAAAGCCAAGAACCCTTGGATCAACTTAGTGTTTCTTTTGGGCTGTGTTCTAAGGAAAATAATGAGGGCTCTTTCTGAAAGATGGCTTTTCAAGTGTGTTCTTCACTTTGTAGTGGAATTCGGGGTCTAGAGACTATTGCTTAGCTCGGCCAAAAATTAAGACCGCATTGCCAATCTGAAACTCGCTAGCTTTCAAATGATACCAGACATAGGAAAATGGCCAATCAAATAGCCTTTAAACATTTATTCATAAATTAATACCCCAAAGATCTTTGAAAAATTATAAAATGTCTGTTTGGTAGGATAATGACTCATGTATTTTCTGCATTATATAGAAAACTCCAATGCATTTTAACTGTAAATATTTTCTAAAAGATTAAACTGTTTTATACATGCTAAAGAAAGTATGAGGCTTTATATTTTATATTAATTAATATAAAATATATTAATTAATTTATGTTAAAGATCAATTAATATATATTCTTAAATGCTCTTATTCTTCATAACTGCATTGTAATTTCTATCCAATTTAAACATTAATAGCTGCTTATTTTAGAAAATTTGTACATCTGTAAAAAGTATATAACAGGTAATGGGGCAGAGGAGAAGGCCTGGTAGGCAAAGAGCTTGCTGGGAAAGCAGGAAGAATCAAATCCAGATCTCCAGCACCAATGTTTAAAGCCATATGTCGTGGCATGTGTCTGAAATACCAGTCCTGGTGTGGCAAAGAAAGGAGGAGGACCCTTAGAGCTTCAAATCCACATAATCTTGTGAAACTGATAAAATCTAGATACAGGAAGAGACCATGCTCAGATAATAGGATGCAAAGAGATTGAGTGAGCATTCTTAATATTGATTTCAGACCACACACACACACACACACACATACACACACAAATAATTTTACTCATAGCTTCAATCCAGTGTTAAACTTTTTTATTGTTTTTCTTCTGGAGCACACAAAATATACACATATCTATAGCACTTGGAGATACATGCTAACACACATACAGAGCTACATATATTGGGTGTAACATGAATCATATATGAATTTCTGGTTTATTTAATACTGTTTTGTTATACTATAAGCATGGTGATACTGATTTTAAAAACAAGCACACAGTAAGAAGCCCATTATTTTGAAACTACATTCTAGTACACCCCAGAAAATATTACTCTATCATTTTAACAATTTCATTTTGTGGTTTTAGGATTATCTTTTTACACATGTGTGTATTAAATCACTACCCCAGTCTTGACAGTGATA
>NW_026069723.1:5174-7082 GCF_014885135.2 Alexandromys fortis
TCTCTCTCTCTCTCTCTCTCTCTCTCTCTCTCTCTCTCTCTCTCTCTCTCTCTCTGTATATATGTTATATACCCAAGCATATATGTAGAGGCCAAAGAAGGTGTCAGGTGTCTTGTTCTAGCTCTCTTATGTTTTTAAGACAAAGTCTCTCAATTAAACAAAGACAAAAAATAATTAGTAGATTGATAAATTTCTTTATTCCCACAAATGAATAAATTCCATTTGACAAGTATTTGAAATTCATATTTTGTTGTACAACATGGCTTTAGTTTTTCATGTATTGATGGATTTGTAGGTTTTACTAGATCATAAATCAATATTTTTATAATATAGAAGGGTAACAAATCTGCACTAGTTACTTCTTCCTTTTCTCATAGCTATGATGGAACATCTGACAAACACAAGTTAAGGAGACTAACAGTTACAAAAGACAATCTTCCACAGCAGAGAAGGTTTAGCTGAAGAAGTAGGAGGATGGCTGGTCATAAGTATTGGTCCTTAGGAAGCAGAAAGTGAACAGAAAATGAGGCCGATCTATAAAACTTTAAGGTGCTGCAGGATAATGCTCTTGTGTCCTGTAAAGGTTTGTCATTTTTATTAGTTTAATAAAACAATGATGGGACAGTAGCCAGGCAGGAAGTATATGGAGAGTGACCAGACAAGGTGAATTCTGGGAAGAGGAAATGCTCAATTTGCAGTTGCCACCCAGATGGAGAGTAAGCAAGATAAAAATGCTGCACTGAGAAAAGGTACTAAGGCACGTATGGGATAATTTAAGTTGTGAGAGCTAGTTAATAATAAACCTAAGCTAATAGACTAAACAGTTTATAATTAATATAAGCTTCTGTGTGTTTCTTTGGAATTGAACATCTGTGGGACCAAGTGGGACAGAAATTTCTGTTTGCAAATGGCACCTGAATGTTTAGCAAGAATTTCCACACAAAGTCTCATAAAACCTTTAAAAAAAAAAGAAAACTGATTCTAGACAGACAAAAGAACATAGTCAAGCATAGCTTCATGGTAGCAGCATTGTCTCTGGGAGGCTCTATTTGCTAGGAGCAAGGAGAAGCATGACTTTTATAAAAGAGGCTTCCTGCCTCAGCATTAACAGCAAAAACCTCACATCTCTTTTAAGAGGCCCTACCACAAAACACTTAAATGGTGTTTTTGAGAAGCCTCTGGCATGCCTCTCTTGATGGTGGCATTGACCTAGCAACTACACAAAGTTGTGGTATAAAATGGCTCCTGACAGCACCTCCATGATGAAGCTAGAATCTCAAACAACTAAGGAATGGGGTGGAGTAAGCCACCAAAGCTGTACCTTTAATCCTAGCCACATCGCTTAACAAATTAAAGATAAAGATATACAATAAAGACAGACTTGGGCAGAAAAAAAATTATAAATGCATAAAGTCCTTTAAAAAAGAAATATAGTTGGGTGTGGTAGCACACACCTTTAATCCTAGAACTTGAGAGGTAGAGGCAGGTGGATCTGATGTGAGAACACCCTCTGTATGCTATGAATATGTTTTATTGACATTGGTTAATGAAGAAGTTGATTTTGGCCAATGACTTAACAAAACATAGTCAGGCTTAAAAAGATATATATGGAGAGTGGACAGAGTCAGTGAGACACCATGTAACCACCTCAGGAGATAGACAAACCAGAACATTGCTGGTAAGCCACAGCAGCCATGACACACTACAAAGATTAATTGGTTAATTTAAGATATAAGAGCTAACTAGCAATAGACTTAAGTGATAGGCAGTGTTTTAATTAATACAGATTTCTGTGTGATATTATGTGAGCCTGGGCAGCCAGAAAATGAATGAGCAACCTCAAACTATAGATCTGTGTGAGGTCTAGGCCAGCCTGGTCTACAGAGTGAGTTCCAGGAGAGTCAAAGG
>NW_026069724.1:0-790 GCF_014885135.2 Alexandromys fortis
GGAAAACATACCTGGTACTGGAAACCTAGCTAACTACTCAGTGCTAGTAATCATTGGAGGAGAATCTACAACCACTAATTTATGACACCAGCCTATCCGGTAACAAAAATCTATAAACATCTGTCCTTATACCCACAGATAAGTGTAGTTTTTACCCCTCATCAAGGGAATTATCTACAACAGCCATAACCAAACATGCAGATTTGTGGGGCCCAGTCCCAATGGTTAAATCTACAAAACATTCCTACACCTAAGGTTGACGGGACATTGTGGAAGAGGGTGGAGGAAGAGTAACATCCAGAGGATCAGGGACTTTGCTGTGAGATTGTGGCTCCAAGTAATTTCAGAATCTACACTCACAAAGTCTCACCAACATGGCTATCCAAACGTGAGCTGAACAAGGACAATACCAAGGGACAAATCAAACCGAACAGGGAAAATCCCACAAGGCCTCAACCCTACACAAAACTAGGCAACTGAGGAAAACTGGAAGAGAGGTTTTGTTTTTTTTTTTCATGAAATGCACAATAATAATTGGTTGTCTAGGGGCTGGAGAGATGGCTTGGAGGTTAAGAGCATTGCCTGCTCTTCCAAAGGTTCTGAGTTCAATTCCCAGCAACCACTTGGTGGCTCAAAACCATCTGTAATGAGGTCTGGTGCCCTCTTCTGTGTATGCATCATGCAGGCATACACACAGACAATCTAGCCTCTTCTAGGCTAATTCTCGCACCTGGACTAGCCCATTTCTAATAATGTGTGTAAGCACCCCAAGGTGCGCTTACTGGGAAGA
>NW_026069724.1:3550-4480 GCF_014885135.2 Alexandromys fortis
TCAAGAAAGGGTTTCTTTATATAGCATTGGGTGTCCTGAGCTAGCCCTGTAGACCAGACTGGCCTCAAACTCATAGAGATTTGCCTGCATCTGCTCTAAGTGCTGGAATTAAAGGTGTGCACCACCACAGCTCAGCCCAGGCATATTTTTTAAATTAATGTATCTTTGTTAATGAACATCTGTGAGGAGCCATTTCCCCCCTAAAAATCATTACGGGAACCCCACACCCATAATTATGTTAAGAATTGTTCTATTGACAGAACCTGCCCCACACCCAATTAACTGTTATCTGTTAGCGGAACCGCCTCACATTCCAGCTATCCAGGGAACCAGGTGTGGCAACTCATGACTTTTTGGTCTACCTGTCTGAAGGTAACCTCCTGGCCTACGTGACGAACCTGAACCACATTACCTGGAACATGTGGCAAGAATCCCGTTTCCCTACCCCCCAAGCCCTCATTCAGGGGCTATAAACAGCAACCATCATCCTAATAAAGGAGGCTTTATAAAGGAGGCTTTGACAAATCTGCTTGGCCTCATTCTTCTGTCCTAGCTCATTCCCTTCCAGGTAGCGCCCCTTCGAGACCCTGGAATAACTGGCTGCAGGGTGGGTTACAACCCCTAGACTAGTGACCCACCCAAGGCGGCAACAAACATCCACTTTCTTATTCCTAAACCAATCCCCGTGTGAGCTGGCGGAGCCCGCCATGAGAAAAGTGGCTACAGCTTCCCACCAGTGGGAGGCTCCGGCAGGTTACCAGCTGTGCTGCGCGCCCAAGTGGTGGCAAAGTTACCATCAGCGGGAAGCCACCTGCAGAATTCCCAATGTGTGGTAGCTGTGAGCAGACCCATGGACACAGAAAAGTAGCCATAAAAGCAACTGCTAGCCCCAAAGAGACGGTTGTTGGTCCCCGGGGCGGGCTGGCGGAG
>NW_026069725.1:0-6947 GCF_014885135.2 Alexandromys fortis
AACTTATAGAATTAATAGATATTTATCCATAAATAATAAATATCTAAATGTATAATTTAGATATATTAAATATAATTAGTATATTAATACATAATATAATATGTAATGTGGCATAATTATATATATGATAATGAATACAGTGTATATATTGCAAATGAGTGCTTAGGGAAACAGGTATTTGAAACTCTTAGCCACGGTTTTACATTCAGGGTGCTTAAGAGAAAAGGTCAACAAGTACGGGGTCCCCTGAGTCAAGCATAGAGAAGCCATGCCCTGGACTCCAGTAAAGATGGTGGGTTACAAGCACTGAGCCATGCTTGTGTTCTGGCTGGAACCCGAGCCCTGTATTCTTACGGTGTCATGCTGCCCCTCAAAAGGTTGCCATTTTATAAAAACATTTGCACTCCGTTTTTGTGGCCCTTTGCAAGCACCAGGTACTATAATTCTTTTTGGTTTTCCCTACTTTCAAGATTAAGTGCACAGCAACACTGGGATGATTTTATGAACATCTGCAAGAGTAAACACTCAGTCCATTGTTCTTCATTTCATTTCTGTCCAGTGATTTCCTGGGAAGATGTAAGGTTGTTTATTGAGTTGCTGACAGGTGAAGAAATCAGACAAAAGAAGCTGTGGTCTTAATTTGGCTAACTTGCTCTTTTTCTGTCCCCAGTGTCTGTCTACTCACCTAGGTAGTAGTCTGAGTCTACAGAGTCTGAGAGCATCTCAAAACAATAAAACATTTCTAGAAATGACACCTTGAATCCCTTCCATCAACCTACCCTTATATATTTTCTTTTAAAATGAAATAAAGCAAATAATGCTCAGGTGAGTTTCTCCTGGTGTCTACATCAAAGAAGAAATTAACAGAGAAAAACATCTTATAATGGAAACAAACAAAAAATGGAAACACAATGTAACAAAGCACATTGAAGACCACAAAAGCTGTCCCAGGAAGGAAATTTAATACCTACATGGAAAGAAAAAAAAATTGATCGAATAAAGTGCTTAACTATACATCTCATGGAGGTAAAAGAAAAAAATAACAAGTCAGATTTATTTTTTTTACAAAGAAAAAAAATAGAAACCAGAAATAAGTAAAATAGGAGCCAGAAAAACAATAGCAGAAACCAGAAAATACTTAGCTAGACATTTAAAATAAATAAGCAAATTTGAAGAGCCCTTACTTAGATTAACAGAAAAAAAAATGTTCTGATAAATAAAACTTGAATGAAAGGCGACACATTGCAACTGATATCGCAAAAACATAAAGGATCCTAAGAGACCACTATAATCAACTACACAGCAACAAACGGGGAGTCTAAAATAAATCAATACATCCCTAGAAACACACAGCTCATCAAGGCTAATGCATGCAGAGAAAGAGAGTCATAGTAGACCAGCAGCGGGCAAGAAAACTGAACCAACCATCAGGAACTTACTTACTGAGCCAATCACTGGTAAGTTATTAACATGAAAATAAAAAACAGTTATGACCATTGTCAATTGTTAGGTTCTAGAATCTCATGAAACAAGTCTTGGACCTGTTTCCAAAAGTATCTCTATTGAGTTCATTGAGATAGGCAGACCCTCCCTAATAGGTGGTAGCATTTCCCGGGACAGATCTCAATACAAAGTCAAAGCAAAATACCACAAGTGTTTTCTGCCTTGCAGCTAACTTCATTTTGTCTTACAGTTTTAGAGGATACAGTCCCCACTATGATAGACTGTATCCTCTAAAACTGTAAGACCAAACAAAGCCTGCCTTCCTTCAGTTACTTCCTTCCTTGTCAGGCATTTTGTAATGGCAAGACATAAGTAACCAATGGAAGGGCTCTACGGCACCACTGAATTATACCAAATATATAAAGCATAATTAATGTCAATCCTTCGGAAACAACACTCTGATACTGAAATCAAACCCAAACAAGCATTGTAAGTTAAGAACTAAAGGCCAACACCAAGAAAATTTTGCAAGGAAATACTAACAAACAAATTTAACAACACATAAAAGATATCGTAATCATATAGTAAGATTTATGCATGGATTCAAGGATAATTCAACACATGCAAATTAATACATGTGACATTAACTAAACAAATGAGAAAATCATACAGCTCTCAATAGTTTTTTTTTTAAAAAATGCATGTTATATTATTCCATGGTAAGTTCCCTCAATAAGTTAATATAGAAAGAATGTACCTCAGTTAAATATCATATATGATGAACCCACAACTAATAGTCATTTTTGGCTCTTTGAAATATCAGCTAAAATTGAGAAGACAAATCTCAGCTGTTAACTTGAGATCAAGAACAGTCTGAGAGATGGGCCTCGCTCGGGTTTGTATCTTGACTAGTTCAACTGATTCTACCAATGAGTGTGGCACCCTTCCCTGACGTGGAGTCCCAACTGTGTAAAAGACCGAGAGTAAGTTGAGCACAGGCGGCGTTCATCTCCCTCTTCTTCCTAACTGTAGACCACACTGTGTGCAGTTGCTTCAGGTTCCTGTGAACCTTTCCTTCTTCAATTTGCTTTGGTCAGGGTATTTTTCTCCCAGCAAAAGGAATGGAAAATGGTACAGAACATAAAGGAGGAGGCATTTATCCGAGTTCAGGGGTTCATAAGTTTCAGTCTGTGATCGCTTAGGCCTGAGAGAAGGTGGAATATTGCTGTGAAAAGCTTCCTACCCTATGAGAAGCAGGAAACAGAAAAAGAGAAAGGGGATTGAATATATACCCCCAAAGGCTTGTCCTCAAATACCTTCCAAAGAGTACCCACTCCCCAATAGTCCAGTAAGATATGAATTCCACTGGTGATGGGAAAGCCCTCATGGTCTAGTTATTTCTCAGTGAGCCCAGCTGTTAATAGTGATGACTTGGGCTCAACCTGGGTCTTCAGATGTTTCATGCCTAAACTGCAACACTGGTGAAAAGCTGAAGTATTTTCTTCAAGACAAGAATGGGTCGTTTCTGTACCGTTACTCAGTACAGTACTGACTCAAGATATGGGAAAGTCTCTCATTATAAAGAAGGATATCGGTATTTGTGAATGACATAGTCTTATGGGTAAAATCCCAAAGACTCTACTAAAAAAAAGGAGAACCATGAAAAAAACATAGAAAAAGTATTCACTTATATACTCTGATTGTGATTTATCTGAGAGGAATATAAGAAAATAATCTACTATAAAATAGCATTAAAATAAGGGATGTCATTAAGCAAGGAGGTAAAAGATCTCAACACAGAAAACTGCCAGTTTTAATGAAAGAAACAGAGGAGGGTAGAAAGGAACAGAAGGATTCTCCATGTTCATGGATGTGAAGAATTTCTACTGTTGAAATATCCACATTTCTGAAGAGACTTTGTAGATTCCGTACCAAGAAAATTATGTATACTGATGCATTTCTGTTCCAAAGTAAAAACACCCAAATAAGAATATAAATTCCCTTCAAAATTAGTAAAAAAAATGAATTTTTGAATTAAAATTAACACAAATTTTATCTTACAAAATTAAGTTGGAAATTGTAATAAATTAATTCATGAGGATATTTTCTACTGAAGACATAAAAGGCTATCATAAATATGTACTGGTGTAATCTCCAAAGTACCAAAATATCTATCAAAGGGAGTAATCTTTAATGAGACGAAATAGAGATTCTATACATAGATCAAAGAATATATGATAATACAGAAGATAATGTACATTTACTAGTGACAAACATCTCCAATGTCATTATCAGCATTTAACATTTATGAAAACATAAATTTATGTACATGGACACATTAGCCACTTTTCGTATCACCTTTACAGAACAGCTGATAGACAACTAAGGAAGAATGTGTTCTGTCTTGTGGTTCCAGGGGATACAGTCCTTCATGGCGGGGGAGATCCAGCCATAGGCAGCTATGGTGGTGTGACCATTCAGCCTAGCCTCCTTATTTTCACACATCTCAGTGCAAATAGAACAGGGTCCGACTCTGAATGTCACAGTCCTCCCTTCCTACAGGAACTCACTTCCTCTGGTGAGGTCCCAACTTCTAAAGGTCCATGACTTTCCAAGATGGTGTGACTAGATGGGTACCAATTCTTTGAACAAGAGCCCATGCAGGATATTTCTCATTCAAACCATGACATATTATAAAGTCCAAAAATGTGCATAAAGTTAAAAACCTAAATGCAAAAATGATAAAGAAAAACAGGAAAGCATTGAAGAGTATTTTACAATAGGCAATTATTTTCAACTCTGTCAGGGTAAAATGACTATATATAAAGCCGAGTAAGAAAGCAAATTATAAATCAAGGAAATAGCAAAACACATTCGAGTCAAGGTTATTACTATAAACCTCTAGACCTTCCTAATGCTGCGACCCTACAGTTCCTCATGCTGTGGTGACTCCCCCCAACCATAAAATTATTCTTGTTGCTACTTCATAACTATAATTTTGCTACTCTTACAATGGTAACATAAATATTTTTGGAGATAGAGGTTTGCCAAAGGGGTTGCAGCCCAAAGATTGAGAACCACTCTTTCTGCTTATGGTAGAAGCAGAAATGAGGCAACGGCAGAACGCATCCAGAAATCTCAATGGGAAAGTGTGCAGATGTCTGGTAAGGCATCTCAGACTCAACATGTGTATTTATTTCTCCACAAAGCCTCCAAGAACAACAGCATAGAGCCACAGAGTATAAACCCGAGGACACAAAGAGTAAAAGAAGGCGTAAGACCTGGATAAAATTGGAGTGACTCAAAAATGCCTTAATGTAGGACTAAGGGAGATAGCTCAGTCAGTTAAGTCCTTGCTTGGCAAACTCCAGGTCTTGAGCTCAATCCACAGAATTCAAGTTTTAAGAGCTGAGCATGGTGATTCTTGCTTGTAATTCCAGCCCCAGGGAGCCTTAGATAGGCAGTTCCTGGTGCACTCTGGCCAATCAATCTAGCCTACTTGGCACATACCAGATCAGAATGAAGTTCTGTTTCAAAAACAAAACAAAAAAGACGGATGGCACTTGAAGTATGATATCCAAGTTGCCGCCAGCTCTTTGACCTTTGCACACACGGACTTGAACACACATGTGCACCCTCCACATACACACACATGAATGCATGAATTTTAAAGTAGAGAGCAGAGTGGCTCCTAACCCTTGTTAACAACACTCTCTCTAGAACAGATTGTGCAAGGCTCTGTTCTTACATGACAGACTATTCATTTTTCCAGCTTCCTCTCCCCACGCTTATACCTTTCATCCCATAGGGTACTGTATTTAATCTATAGCCTAGTTACACTGCACCCCTAAATAAGTTAGGATTTAATCTCTCATACTCTTACATTCCATAGGGTACTGTGTTTACTCTATAGCCTAGTTACAGTGTACCCCAACAATAGGTTAGGATTTAGTCTCTCATACTTTCATCCCATAGGGTACTGTATTTAATATGTAGTCAAGATACAGTATACCCCAACAACAGGTTATGATTTAATCAGCCTTGAATCAGGAATAAGTCCAACTTGGTTTTGGTGTATAATAATTTTGGTGTATAATAATTCTTTAATATTGAGTTGAGAACTTTGCATCTGAGGTCATATAAGTTTTTATTTATAGATTTACTTTTTCTTGGTCTTTTTAGATATTGGGGTAATCCCAGCCTCATAAAGTACCCTTGGAACTCTCCCCTCCTCTCTTTTTCTCAAGAAGATTGTGAGAAATTGGATATTAATTTTATTTTTAAAATGTTTGGTAGTGTTCTCTAGAGAAATCATCTTGGCTCATAGATAATCTGTTTGGGGTATTTTTCAATTAAGAATTCAATTTTGAACACGATTACAGAAATATTTATATGAACCCTTTTACATCAAGTGATTTCATTTTAAACCTCTGAAGTTTTAAAAGTGTGAGCCATGTTGTGTAAGTTGTCAAACTTGTGAACACAGAATGGTTTATAATGTGCCTCTGTCACACTTATGGCTGAAGGACCAGTGGCAACATCACTTGATTTATGCCTGATATTATATCAACTCTATTTATTATAAATAATCACCACATTTTTTCTTTTTCGCATGTAATTCTCTATTTATTTCTTCTTTTATTTTCTCTGCTTAGTCTTTGCTAATTTTCTTTTTTCCATTTTTTTTTTAAATTCAGGTATGAATTTAGGTAACTTAAGACAAAATATAATACTTTATTCGGGTAAATCTCTCTCTCAGCATTGCTTTATCTTTACTTTTAGATGCCAATAAATCATATTTTAGTCTTATTCAGTGAAAGGTACATTTTACCTTTTCCTCCTCTCTTGGCAGGGTTCCACGCACTAACCCAGGCAAGCCTGAGTGTGTGATCCTCCTTCATATGCTGGATGAGTATACCCTGCTCAGAGTTTTCCACTTCCTGTGAAAGTCCCTCTGTGATCCTCAGATTCTATAGAAAAGTCTTCTAAGTATATTTTAAGGCTTTTCCCTTCATTCCCACTAACAGTCTCTAGTTATATCCAATTTTGAGGTGAGCGTCCAGGGTGTGGCTTGTTGCAATGAGCGTTTCGAAGGGCTTGAAGGGAAAAGGGGGATATTCATTTTTTCTATGTCCTAGCTGATTTATGTCCGTTAGTTCTGTAATTCTCAAGAGTAGGATATGGAAGTCTCTGGCTGAATTCGTCCATGTAAATCATTGCTTTAACTCTACTAGATTTTGCTTTATGCATTATATGGTCCTGTTATTGAGTATGTACATAGCTAGGATTGTTGTGACCCTCTTTTTATCTGTGATGACCTTTGTTTGGAAGTCTACATTGTGTAACATTAACAACACTAGATTCTTTAATAATAGCATCTCTCTTTTAAAAACAATCATGTTGACATGATGTAATTTTCCACCTTTTTATTTTTGTCTACTCATTTCACTACATTTGAAGCGATTTTCTTTAAGTAGTATATGGTTGGATTCTATTTTTAAAGT
>NW_026069726.1:0-2126 GCF_014885135.2 Alexandromys fortis
TCACTTGGTCAGTTGCCTGTTGTGATCAATTTGTCAAGAACTCTGTTCAGGATCTTTAACTTTCTGTTTACAGTGTTGGAGTTACATGAATGGGAAATGGAAACTTTCTTCCAATACTGAGCAGGGGGCTCCAGAACTTGGTTTTTCTATTTTTGATTCACGTGATATAAGATACAAACTAAATGTAATTGCCTTCAAATAGATCTGGAGTTGGCTCATCTTTGCTATGCGAGAACCTAACTTGAAGCTTTAAAAGACTGTCATAGTTGTACCCATAAATTTTGTGTTATCAGAAGCACAGCCAAGATATTGCAGGGACCCACTGTCTGTCAGCCTGGCTCCAGTCTCAGTGAGAAACCATATCTCAAGGCAAGAGTGTGGAGAGCGACAGAACAGAGCACATAACATCCTTTTATGGCCTACATATGATTCTCTAGGAACATAAATATATGACTACATATACTATGCACAAATATACAACACAAATAAAAATCCATAAATTATTTTTTAAAACTATCCCCACATTTCATTTTATTAACTGGTATATATGTATGTTTTAATTGAAAGACCATTTACAAGGCTGATTAAGTATCTATATGTTGTTTGGTCTTAATTGACTTATATATTGTGGAAGAGAAAAAAATCTTCATTAGAAAACAACAAAGCAGAAAAGAATTCTGAATGGAAAAAATAACTCTAAAATGTTTCAGCAAAGTTACTGATAACCAAAGTAGCAAGTCTCTTGATATTATTGCTAAATGTAACTTCCACAAATTAGAAGAAAGAAGATTATTTTTAAATTTTGATCTAAACGAAACAACATGATGTTGGCTATTAAGAATTTTCTACATATTACATTTAGCTTGTTCTAATAGTTTACTTATTCTTATGTTATTTATTTAGTCCTCAAAGCATTTCCTTATAATGCCCAGAGTCCTTGGAGATCTCATTTGTGTGTAAACTTCTTCTGAGTTCTGCTTATAAGATTTGATATGATCTCATCTGAAGGGAGCGCTGCAGGCAACCATTTGTTTTATAGAAAGAAAAATTCTCATCATGAAATATGATGGAGATAAACAAAATATGATTTAAGAAAAATGATTTTGTACAGAAATGAAAAATCATTATGTATAGATGTAAAGACCCAAATATATTTAAAACCACATCCAGACAATAAAACAAAATTTTAAAGCTGCACTACATCACCAATGAATATAGAAGTTCTTTCTTTCCTTTCCTTCTTTCATTTTTCCTTCCTTCCTTCCTTCCTTCCTTCCTTCCTTCCTTCCTTTCTTTTTCTTTTTATTTATTTATTTTGCATGCACTTACATTGGTTTTGTGCCATGTGATGTTCATTTACTTCCTTTCTATTTTTTTCTACAACCTTAATTATGTTTTCATTGGAGATTTCAAAAGTCAGAAACATACTACTGCATTAGTTACACGACACTGGAGGCTTTGGAATTAAGCAGACTAGCATCTGTATCTCAGAATCGCAGAATCATTTGCAAGTATGTTATCTTGGCCATCACAATCCCGTACTTTAGAGATATGTCAAAATAGAATAATTTAATTCTAATAACTATTAGAGCTATTTTTTCAGAGTATTCTGGCCTCTACTTTATAAGCATAAGTAGGAGTCAGATAATTAATTTTAGAAACTGCTTAGAACAAGGATTATCACATGGCAATTTGGAAAACTAACAGTTTACATGCCTGCAGATACTCCAAGGAACACACATTCCCTGATTTAAAGAAAATGCAAATGGTGCCTTTTCCATAAGCATTAGTGCAAGCAACAGGAGAGTCTCTGTTTGATCTAGAATAGAGTAACTGTAGGAGAAGCAATATATTTTTGGTATATTCTATCTTTTAGAAATAAGAGCTGCTATATATATACATATATACATATATATATAAATTTAAATATATTTTTGGTCATATTCTTCCCTCCCCCAAGTTCTTCCAGACCCTCTCTCCCTCCCTACCCATCTAAAATTAAGTTCTTTCTCAAAGAACAACCAAAAGTTGAATACAACAACCAAACCCCCCAAACCAAGAAAACAAAATTTAAAAACTACCAAAAAGATAAAACAAGGAAACAAAACAACAACAAAAAAAAAAAA
>NW_026069726.1:5933-6795 GCF_014885135.2 Alexandromys fortis
ACCTCTCTGCCTTGGCTGGGTGGCTTCCTGCTATCATGCAGCTGAATTCCATGCCAATTTATCTTAATTCTCTTAATTTGGGTAGCTCCATATCTTTATTCTTTTAATCTATGACTGTGTGTACTCTGTCTCTTTAAAGACTTTGTTTTATTTTTCTTTTTAAAAATGATTTACTTCTTTTTAAACTTTCTATACTCTTTTCTTTCTCACTCCCAATTTTAAGTACTTTTATTTATCCAACACTGTGACCCACTTAGAGTTCCGAGGAGAGAATATATGATTACTTTATGTTTTGGAATACTCTTTTTTGGTCTAATAGATGGTACCCTGGTCCTCTCAGATGCAAGACAAAACTTTCGAACACTGAATTATACTTTTAAGCCTGACATGTTCTTTTCAAGAATACCTTTATTATGTATCTGTAATTATTTTCCGAGCAGAAGTCCCTTTCTTAAAAAAGGCTAAGCAAGTGTGGCGAGGGCCAACATGGCCCTGCCTGCTTGCTCTACTCAGTACAACATGGCGGAGGCATGGTCACTACCTCAGAGAGCCATGTACAACATGCAGAAATTCTCCATAAGGCAACCTGTGTAGTGTTTGCTTTCTGGTTAATTTTCTTATGATTTTATAAAAAATACACTTTTTCTTTTTAATGTAAAATTTTAAATGATTTAAGATGTAGAAAATACCATGTCTTTGGACCACAAATTGGCATAAATTGAACTTCTCTAAATTATTTGCCATGCTAGTCATTTAGATCATGGAAACCGAGGAGAGAATATATGATTACTTTATGTTTTGGAATACTCTTTTTTGGTCTAATAGATGGTACCCTGGTCCTCTCAGATGCAAGACAAAACTT
>NW_026069727.1:0-1445 GCF_014885135.2 Alexandromys fortis
ATGGTATCTACAGTGGTGGTGGTCACACACATGTCACTTGCTTACCTGCCACCAAGCTGTACACTTACAAATGGTTCAAATGGAAATGTTTACGTGTATTATATTGTTAAAAGCTAACAAAGACTATTTGTTGGATTAAAAGGAGCAACCAGAGAACAAAGAATTCTTGGAAGTTTAGAATATAATGGCAAAAATGGAAAACTAAATGGGAGCAGGGAATCATGGGATGGGCTGCTTTAAAAATCAGCATGACTCAGAAAGGCAGCCAAGGAGCCGGCTTAGAAAAAAAACCTGAGGACGCTATTTGGATTTATAATTATTTCCATCTTTAGTCAGTTCTATTTTCAAACAAGTCTGTGGTCTGAAGAAGAAGGAGGAGGAGGAAGAAGAAAAAGAAGAGGAGGAGGAGGAGATCAGGCACAAACTCCAAAGTACAGTGTTTAATCCACAACGTTAAAAGAGTCCGTGGGCCGTCGAGATGTTCGGTGGGTACAGGCACTTGTCACACAGGCTGTTGCTCTGAGACCAATCCCGAGAATGCTCATCAGGCAAGAGACCTGACTCCACAACGCTGTCCCCTGACCTCACATGTGTGCGCACACACATTAATATATCAAATTCATAATAACAACGATATAACAAGGTGAGGGCAAGCATGGGAGCCTTAACAGGAATAAAGGTGAGACCTAGGGAGATGAGACAGAGGAAGAGCCTGACATTTTTTTTAACTAGGAGGTGGGGGTAGAGCCATGGGTGCAGCTGGGTGTGGGAACCAGAGGTCAGGACCCTTGGGGCTGGGTGACAGGTGTCCCAGGCTAAAGAGTAAGTGCTGAGTCTCTAGTGTTCCCCTGCACCCCCCATTTGTCTTAGATGTGAGCTCACTCTGTAGCCCAGGCTGGCCTGCAACTCACGGCAATCCTTCTGCCTCAGCTTCCCAAATTCTAGGTTTACAGGCACGAGTCGCCATACCTCTTAAGAGCATGGCTTTTTTTTTTAATGAGCAGAATTGGAGGTTATTAAAAATATTTAATATAGATGTTGCTAAAATTCCCTCTAAGAAGGGAACATAAACAACATCTACCCCTCCTCCCAAAGTCCCGGAGACATACTGAGGCACAGTCCACTGACATTCACCCCGGGCTTTCTGTGCTGCTCTACAGAGCACAGGGGTGTGGCTGCTCCTCCCCAACATTCTGAACCTGAACAACTTTCCCCCTGCAAGGATGAGGACCTCCCCTTCCCCCTCCCCGTGGCTTCAGAGACGCAGTGTCTCCTACTCCCCTCCCACATACACTCGCCCCTTCCTGAGGCCACGTGCAATTAAGGCCCACAACAGGTGATAGGGAGCAGCTGGCTGCTCCGGCGAGGGCCCCATGAACCTCCCTTTCCCTCTATGAGGGCGTATAAGCAGAAAAAAAAAAAAAAAAAAAAAAAAAAAAAAAAAA
>NW_026069727.1:2381-5094 GCF_014885135.2 Alexandromys fortis
TGTATATACACACCTACAGACACACATTGTATATACACACCCACAGACATTGTATATACACACCTACAGACACACATCGTATACACACACCCACAGACATACATTATATATACACCTACAGACACACATCGTATATACACACCACATACACACATCGTATATACACACCCACAGACACACATCGTATATACACAGACACACATCGTATATACACACCTACAGACACACATCGTATATACACACCCACAGACACACATCGTATGTACACACCCACGGACACACATTATATACACACCCATGGACACACATCGTATATACACACCCACAGACACACATTATATACACACCCATAGACACACATTATATATACACACACCCACAGACACACATCATATATACACACCCACAGACACACATTATATACACACCCACAGACACACATTGTATATACATACCACAGACACACATCATATATACACGCCCACAGACACACATTGTATATACACACCACAGACACACATTGTATATACACATCACAGACACACATCACATATACACGCCCATAGACACACATCATATATACACGCCCACAGACAAACTGTTTGAGTTTCATTCTGTTGCTTCGGCACAAACACTCCAACTGTGCCAACTTAGGGAGACAAGGCTTATTTGGCTTCCATTTCCTGGCCACAGACCGTCATTGAGGGAAGCCAGGCAGGAATCATGGTAGCAGGCTGCTTAGTAGCTTTCTGACTCCATGCTTGCTGACTCTGGTTGATGCTTAGCTAGCTCTTAGCAGCCCAGGACCGCTTACCCAGGACACGGCACTGTCCATGGTGGACTGGACCTTCTACATTAACTAAGTCAACCAAGAAATCAAGATAATCTCTCCCTCCTGGGGTGGTGGTAGTGCACCCTTTTAATTCCAGCACTCAGGAGACAGGCGGGTGGATCTCTGAGTTCCAGGACAGTCTGAGCTATACAGAGAAACCTTGTCTCAACAAACAAACAAACAAAAACAAAAAAACAACAACAAAACCATAATTACTCAATTGAGTCTCCTTCTTCAGGTGATCCAGCTCTTTCCGTTGGATTTGAGGTCTCCTCCCAGAAGGGAATTCAAACTGGGTAGTGAAGGCATGGTCAAAAGCCCAAGACTGAAGAGACCACAGTCCTTAGGGAGAAGATTTACTAATGCTGTTGGCTGATGCTCAGGTTGTCAAATTGCCTTTCAGATATTTGCGTTTGTACCCACAGACCTGTGCGGCTCTCTGTCTTGCTGCAGAAGCGTCTGTCTGCTTGGACAGCACTTACTCATGGCAGTCAGAGGGCTGCTAATAAGTGAACAGGGTGCTCATGAGACACTCAGAGGTCCCTAGATGGGACAGCCGTATCCACCTCCCACCCCCAGGGCTCAGGGAACATCCCCAAAGAAGAAACAGAAAGAGCGCAGGAGTCAGAGGATGTGTGTGTGTGTGGGGAGGGTGCTTCAAAATGGTCCCGTCTAGATATGACACGGCCATTTATACAGTTTCCAAAACAAAATCAAATCAGTCAAAATTCCAGCTTGGAGTGGGGGGACTTTCAAGGCCCTGCCCCTAGCTGAGGAGCTGTTGGCAGCTGATGGCTGCTGAGGAAGGGAGATTCAATTTCTTTGGGGTTGTGGCCCCTGTCATGCTCCTCCGCTGGATAGCCCCACACCCATGCATGAGATTGAATCAGCGAATTATTAAAAAAGACATGAAGGTGGGGGGAGGGAATGTGTTTCGAGGTTGGGGAGAGAGGGGAAGTGTGAGTGGACTTGATTAAGACACATAGTATGTAAGTATGAAGTTATCGATAAATAAAAATTAATTTAAAATAATATTTTTAATATTTAGCTTTTAAAATAGTAAGTTTCTATTTTCAAAAAGGAAATTTTTGGAAAAGAGATACAATGAGACAGAGGGAGAGGGTAATTGTACTAGCTAGCTAGGAGCATTCTTTGTTCTAATGAAAACAGTGTGTTACTGGCTTTTGTTTGTTTCTCTGTTTTTTGCTTTTGTTTTTTCAAGACAAGGTTTCCCTGTATAGCCCTGGCTGTCTTAGAACTCACTCTGTAGACCAGTCTGACCTCAAACTCAGAAATCTGCTGGATTAGATAGAAAAACCAACAGAACAGAAGAAAAAAATCCATAAATACATGTAGATGCACTCAGGGATGTTCTTATAATGAAAAAGAGGGGGGAGGTGAATTATTCAATAGGATGATCAGGCACCAGCCAGAGGGAAGAGAAGCCGGAAGCTCACTTGATGCCTCACACCAAGATAAAGGGCCATGGCAGCACACACCTGGGAGGCAGAGGCAGGCAGATCTCTGTGAGTTCGAGGCCAGCCGGGTCTATATAGTGAGCTTCAGGACAGAGTTACATAGCAAGACCTTGTTTCAAAAATTCACCCTACCCGCCCCCCAAAAAGTGTGCATATATCTGTTGACAGGGGTTTCTGTCCCACCCTGTCCTGCAGTCATTCAGTCCCAAATAAACACACAGAGGCCTACATTAATTATAAACCAATTGGCCCTTAGCTCAGGCTTCTTATTAACTCTTATAACTTATATTAGCCCATATTTCTTGTCTGTGTTAGCCATGTGGCTTGGTACCTTTTTCAGCGAGGCAGTCACATCTTGCTTCCTCTGTGGCTGGGTCATGACAGCCGACTGAGCTTTCTTCTT
>NW_026069728.1:0-2401 GCF_014885135.2 Alexandromys fortis
AGCCCAGGTGGGCTCCTCCCGAAGCAATCAGAGCTGAAATCTCAGAGAATAAGTCATCACAGTGTTTTTCTGGGAAGTCAATGTTTCACTGTGTGCCCTCCTACCTCTCACATACGTATATCCTGCCCCCCCCACGTACCTCTTTATCACCCCCCCAACTCAGGATCCCCTCTCCCATTCCCCTTTCCCAGCTGCCATCCCCTGTTCTGCCCCCCACCCCCACCCCTTGTTCACAGCTGATAAAGAGGTAAAGGTTTTCCTCCCATAATGCTGACCACTCCTGGACCATCCTTGAGTGGAGCTACACATCCCCAAACTAGTGTGCGTGTGTGTGTGTGTGTGTGTGCGCATGTGTATGTGTGTGTGCACGTGTACGTGTGCATGTGTATGTGAGGGGGGGCAGGATATATGTATGTGAGGGGTAGGAGGGCAAGTGGGGACAGGCAGGGCCACCATGCCAAGGAAATAGAATTTGGGCTGCACTATGGCCCTTCTCACCAAAGCCTCAGCTCTGCCTTAATGTCTCCTCATCCCCTTCTCCATTTTCAGGACCCTCTTCAGCCAGCCCGTATCTCTTCTTACCAATTGTAAGGAAGAGTACCCAGCCACTTCTCCTAAACCAGGGCAGCGGGGGCGGAGGGGGTGGTACTAACTCAGGAAGGAAATGGTACCACACTGAGAATGCGATTCTGCAAAGCCTTGGCACACAAAGCCTTGGCCCACAGGTGTGCGCTTACACACCAGAGGCAGCCCCCGTCCTGGCTGTACCCTCCCTGTCTCCTGGAAGCAACCAAAATGCCACCAACCATACTGGGGGCTGGGCTGGCACAGACTTGTTTGGTCTTTTTAAAAATTTATGTATTTTACGTATGTGCATGCCTGCATGATGGAGTATTTATTTATTTATTATGTATACAATATTCTGTCTGTGTGTATGCCTGAAGGCCTTAAGAGGGCACCAGATCTCACTACAGATGGCTGTGAGCCACCATGTGGTTGCTGGGAATTAAACTCAGGACCTCTGGAAGAGCAGCCCTTATCCGCTGAACCATCTCTCCAGGCCAACCCATTAGGTCTTATCTTAATCACACAATTTTACTTTTTCTCTGAGGAATGAAGTTTGAAATGGTTTGTGAAGAGACAGCTGTGTAGTAAATGCATCAGGGATGACGTCAGCTATTAGTCACTCAACAAATAATGACCCTACCACAGTACCATTCTGAGTCAGCGACAAAGTGAGCCATTTAGAAATGACACCACAGGGTGAAATTTATTCTAAAGCTCATGAGGTGGTCACAATGATCACATGATCCATACATCTCCCGTGTCTGTCGCTCCTCCACAGGACAGTGCACTGTGGTGATGGTTACAGCCTGCTCTGCGTTCAGTGTGCCACAGGACTCTGTCACCAAGGTCATTCTCCCTTAGGGTCAAAGACTACAGACTCAAGCTTTTCTTTTCCCCCATATAATACACAAAATTTCTAGACAGTCTTAAAAAAAAGAAAGAAAATATAAATACTCAAGTCTGTTGTACAGAGTCACATACTATGGCAAACATTTCATGACTTTGAGGGGAAGCTGGCGCAGAGCCTAGTCCAGGTCCATGTTGACAGCCCTTTTTGTTAGGGTGGTATTCACCATTCTGACACGGGCCTTCAGCACCAAAATTATCTTTGCCTTCTAAATCATCTTTCTTGTCAAGATTTGGGCCATTGGGAGTTCTCTCCAGTTTAGGTGATTCAATTTTTGGTTTGGGTTGAGTTACAACAGGCTCACAAATGCTGTTCAGTTCCTAAGAAGACAAAATTAGCCATTAGATTTTAGCTCTGATCCACCCAGTTCACTCAACTACTTCCCCACACTCCCGATTCAGGATTTTCTTACCCAATTCCATTTGTCTCATCAAACCTATACAAACCATAGTGACAAGCCTGATCAAAGCAACTACCTCCTAGGGTTTCTTGGGGACTTGCTAGGTGGCTATAAATGCTACCTTATGGCTGCAACATAAAATGTGGGAATCACACAGCTGAGCATCCTGACCCACTTCGCCCATTTTCCTTTTCTCCCACAGGATTAATGCTAACACCTGACGCATGCTGGTCTCCCCTCCACAGGGGCAGGAGCTCTCAATGGTGTCTGTTTCCTCAAAAGAAGGACAAACAGCACCTGCTGGGACATGTAGGGGTTCAATGTACTGCG
The DNA here is from genome assembly GCF_014885135.2 of Alexandromys fortis. Taxonomy (NCBI): domain Eukaryota; kingdom Metazoa; phylum Chordata; class Mammalia; order Rodentia; family Cricetidae; genus Alexandromys; species Alexandromys fortis. Next base: position 2,205 of record NW_026069728.1, read on the forward strand.
TGCAGCCAACTAGGGAAAATGTATGTACTGGCAATAATGCATTAGGGAAGCCAGTACCGATCCAGATGAGGTCAAAGATTTATAGGGAAACGCCATGTGTCACGCTGACCGTCCAGACAAAAGATGACACACTCACCTTGACTTTCGCTCTTATCTCCTGAGTGCGCACAACAGGGTCCTGGTCAAGACTCCTTTTA
>NW_026069728.1:3438-6711 GCF_014885135.2 Alexandromys fortis
ATGACTTTGGAGTAAACTGTTTGGAAGCTGATTCTATCAAACATAAATGAGCTAAGAGAAAGCTTCTCAAAATAACATCACAGATGACCTGCTCCTCTGCCACCTACTAGACAAAAGACGCATTTCTAGGTCCTGCTTCAGACCTGTTGACTCAAAACCCCTGGCTGGATGATGAAGGAACCTTCATTTCTATTGACTTTCCAATTTGTTCCTATGGAAATCCCACTTAAGAATGGCATTGGGGAAGGAGCTATCTAAGAAACCTGTAAGCAAACACTGAAGAATAATGAGCCAGAGCATAAGAAAGAATTCTTAGAATACATTTCCACATGCTTGGCTCCTAGCAGGGTGGAGTCAATAATCCAATCCAAAGATCAGGACTAAAATCCGAGTTGAACATATGCACCTTCACCGTGAATGGTCAAGTGTCCAAATTCCTATTCCAGAGCAAGACCAGGAATGGAAAGGGACACCAGAGACCTTTACCCAAGTTTTCAAAAGAAGTAATATTGAAATTTGGGCTTGGTGATCTGAGAAAATGAAATTGCTTCTCTTAAATTTAGTCAAATACTTGGGGGCTGGAGAGATGGCTCAGCGGTCAAGAGCACTGACTGCTCTTCAAAAGGTCCTGAGTTCAATTCCCGGCAACCACATGGTGGCTCACAACCATCTGTAATGAGGTCTGGTGCCCTCTTCTGGCCTGCAGGCATACATGGAAGGAATGTTGTACACATAATAAATAAATAAATATAAAAAAATTTAGTCAAATACTGACTGCCTGCTCCACCTCTCCACGGCCCAGGAATCTAGGGTACTCTCTCAGATGTAAGCCTTGCCCACCGGAGTAACTCATCTTGTGACCACCACATCAACAGAAGGCAAGAAAGCATTATGATCTTTTGACAAAAGAAAACAAAAATAACCAAGTAAAAGGTACACCTATCCTCTTAGTAAGACAGAAATAGAACAGGAGACAAAGAACCAAGAAGCAATGAACTCCTAGTGTGCGTGAACTTTCAAAACAATAACAATGCAAAGCCAGTAGATCACAGCCTCGGGAAAGCAGAGGGCTTCAGATTATCCTTAACAGGAACTGAAAAAGCTGCACTCTGGGCTTCTGGTTGGCAGCCATGCTCAGGCTACCAAGTTGATGTTTATTGTCTCTAGAAAAGGTCCTAAATGAAGTACTACAAATTAATTGACTGTTCATGTTTGTATGTGGTCTACATGTGTTAAAAAAAAAAAAACAGGGAGCTTCCTGATGTTTGCTCACTTACATGTATATATGTGGAGGACAGAGATTGACAATTTCTTCCTCAACTGCCTTTTTATTTTGCTGATACAGGGTCTCTTAGTGAACCCCAAGCTCGCTGCTTCAACTAGACTGACCAGCAAGTCCCTGCGATCCTTTTGTCTCTGCCTTCCCAGTACTGGAGCCACAGGTGATACAGCCATGCCTGGCTTTCAGATGGTGCTGGGGACCTGAACTAAGGTAGTGATACTTGCTCAGCCAGTACTTTACCTGTAGAGGTGTTTCCAATCTCCAATGCTAATTTTTCTATTTGGGATGGTTTGGAAGTGTCCACCAAAGTTCATATGTTGTAAACTTAATTCCTATTGTAACCATGTCAAAAGATGAGCCCTTTAAGGGATGATTAGCCTATGAACGCTGGGTCCACTTAAATTCTTTAATGATGAGCTTCCCTCACCTACCCATTTCACACCAGCAAGTTCTTGTCCTCTGCCCTCTGCTAAGTGATAATATAACCGAAGGTTTCACCAGATGCCAACACCTTGATATCGGACTGTGTAGCCTTCAGAACTAAGAGATATGAATTCTCAGTCTGTGATATTCTGTCATAGCAATAAAAAGTGGACCAAGACACTACTGGATGGACTAAGCAGATGTGTTAAAAAGACAAAAAAGCTCTCTCAGATTTAAATTTTTTAAGTTTTTAGATTTCACCTAATGCCTAGAATGGAGTTAAAGATGGTGAGCCTTAGGCACGGGGGTCGCACTGGTCCTTTCAATCCTACAATTTCACAGCCCTAAGTTGACATCCGCAAGCCTCTTGCTGTGTTTCCTCTGTGCAGTGTGCCCATTCTCACATACATCTCAGCATCTATCATTGCTTTTTTCATCAAAGATGCGAGGCAGGACTACATCTGACTTCCTCAGCCTCCACTGGGGTCGCTGGAATCCTGATGTGTTGCACTGCTTCAGGGACTATGATGTGCAGACTGCTATCCTCTGACTGTCTGGGAATTTCACATTCCTCAGCTCACATCCCTCCTGGTGAAAGGCCACATCTCTGAGGGACAATCATCATGTGTAACCATCGGTAGGATCCTTCTTCAAAGACACCTGCCTTCCACACCTTAATTAAGGGATTCCAGGTTTAAGAACTGGCTTACGACCAATGTTAGATAATGTCCTACATCTCTATTATAGTGACCAGCTCATTTTCTGCCCACCATTCCTATAACTCTTCCACTCACATATAGTAAGTAGCAATTAAATAGGCTTCTGGCTTCATTTGTTTCAGGTCTGAGGATTCACAGGCCTCCACCACAATCCCTTGTGATCAAAATGTTATTACTTCTTGGGAGTTATCAATAGTAACTGTACTCAGCATGTTTTTAACAGTTATGTCTTCTGGTCTCTGCAAGGATTCCCTGCGTTACTGTGGCAACATCATCTCCCACCTACTGAGGACAGTCACCAGAGAGGTTGGCAAGGATATCTCTGCTCCAATTCACTCAATGTCTCAATTGGGAAAATTCTATGGGCCCTCCCTGAAGATGTGTTATTGTGTGCTGTTTTATTCTTTTGGCTTTTTGAGGGACCCACTACTGAGATTAAAAAAAAATCACTCACAGAGGCTTATTATTAGTTATGAATGCCCGGTCTTAGCTTGGCATGCTTCTTGCCAGCTCTTCTTAACTAATTATCCCGACTACCTTTGCCTCTGGGCTTTTATCTTTATTATTTCTGTACATCTTACTTTCCTTCGTACTCTGTGTCTGGCTGGGTGGTTGGCCCTTGATGTCCTCCTCTCCTTGTTCTTGCTGCTCCTCTTCTTCCTCGTTTCTTTATTTACACTCTCTGCCTGCCAGCCCTGCCTATCCTTGCTCCTCTCTTGCTATTGACTGTTCAGCTCTTTATTAGACCATCAGGTGCATTAGACAGGCAAAGAATCACAGCTTCACAGAGTTAAACAAATGCGGCATAAACAATAGTCACACACCTGAAAATAGCATTTCCCAGCAGCG
>NW_026069729.1:0-6905 GCF_014885135.2 Alexandromys fortis
ATTACACATGTCACAGTAGATAAAAGACAGGAGTTATTTAAGTAAAATTGACACTTAGTCATTAGCTCATCAAAATGAATTATAATATATAATATAATAATCAAAATGATAAAACTATGCATCTCTAACTATGGGAATAGAATGATGCGTGCCACTTGATCATTTGAATCATTTTTGTTTTGTATTTAGAAATGCATGTGTAAAATTTTTTGTAAAACTGTCTTTAAACTTTCTTATATTTGAAACAGTTTGCAGTTACTTATGTTATACTTTAAATGCACCTTCAAATACCGTTTTTCTGTTTTCTCAAGTGTGTTCAGCTTAATTAATAATGTTTGGATAGTATATGGGTTTAAAATATTTTCCACCAGAAAAACTTTCTTGGTCAAATTCTCATACAGTCTACAGCCATGAGTGATAAAGACTCAGACGTACCGCTCTTGAGTTCAGGATGGCAAAATTTCAAGTCTCTGCAGTTCCGCGCTGGGTTTTTACGAGAACCATCGGGACTAATAAGACTTTCTATTTGTCCATTAACAGACTTGAGGGAAGACATAATCTCCTCGGTGTTGATCTTGAAATCCATTGGTTCATCGCCATAGTAGGGTGCAAATCCAGCAGACTTTTCACCGCCTCCAAGGGAGGCAACACCTCCTCCACCACAGCAAGGACCAGGTGCACCAGGAGGTCCAGGGGGCCCTGGTTGCCCAGGGTGGCCTGGTGAGCCCTATGTGTCAATGAGACAATGTGTCAGTGAGACTTTTCTTGGATTTCCACTGAAGGACTGTGCCAAGTGTCTAGGAAAGTGAACTGTAAACAATCCACATATGTTGGGACAATTACTTTAATTTAAAAAAATGTAGGTGTTCTTGTAGTTTCATGATTGTCAACTTATAGCAAATGTAATTCATTACCAACAAATATGGGAGCGAACAGCCCCCCAAAGTACAATTCAAATACTGTCATGAGAAAATAAAAAAGGGCCTTTATCTTCTGGGTTCAAATTTCCATTGCCATTGCATCTCTGTGCTTGTGACATATTGATTTTTCATTTATCACGTGTATGTTTGTCAGAACAATGGTTTATTGCTACATTTTCCCCAAAGCTGTGGAACATGAAGACACTAGTCATGATTTTAGCAGTAGCAAGACTGTACATTGGAAAAGGTTGTTTAATGAATGGAATCTCTACAAAAATCAAATTGCATCCATGTGTTCTTTGGTGTGAGGTCGGCATGGTGTAGTTTGGTTAGTTACGTAGCTGTCGTTATATCAAAATATCACTCATCAAACTATACATTTTCTCCATGTCGCTGTGGCATCAAAAAAGTCTTACTGTAATGAAGACTGTTAAAATTAAGCCTTACTTTCTAAAGTAAATGATTACACCGTATTCAACAGGCTACTTCAGTTTAAAAACAATGAAGGGTTTCTGAAATGATGGACTACAGCGAGTTAAGTCATGCATATACGAGTAGTGCCCTACCTCAGATCCTCTTTCACCTCTGTTGCCTCGAGGTCCTGGCGGCCCAATGGGACCCGGATGTCCGCTTGTACCATCTTTTCCAGGAGGCCCATGTGGTCCAACTGGTCCCTGAAGAAATGAACACGATATTGTAATGCTAGAAGACATGCCTGCGGTGCAAACATTTCAAAATAGGCACCTACTGGCGGGCTTCTACGACACTTACTCTGGGACCGGCAGGTCCGGGACTACCAACTGCACCCTGGTGACCGGCAGCACCCTGGAAAGCAAGGAAGAACAGAGACTTGAGAAGATCTCCCACAGCTTATGGGATGGACTGTTTAAGATCAGACCAGACCACAATGACCGTGATGAAATAAACTTCTCTCTTTCTTTGCATTTCTTCGTGCTAATCCATTATTTGCAATAAGCTCTTGAGTTCATGTCTCATATCATCTAGCTTATTGTTCAGAGGTGGAAAGTGTTCTGCTCGGAGTCCCTCATCAGTCATGCAGTAAAGGAGGGCTTGCAAAAGCGGATGCACTCACAGGGGAACCTGGGGGACCTGGATTGCCTGGGAATCCTCGGTGTCCTTTGATGCCATTGGAGCCACGCTCACCAGTTTCACCTTTGTCACCTCGTGGACCTTGGGGACCCTTTAGAAATACATTTCAAATTAAGGTCATTATTATGTAAACATATTGAGGAAATAAAATTGAATTTATAATAAGTTGATTATAATTTGCAGAATTCTATTAGCTTTATAATAATTAACCTTTTATAATCTATTACATAGCATCTTCCTATAGATTGTAATAATAAATGTATTATATTATGTAGAATCCTATTAGCTAGAAATCCCCCTAAAAATATAACAGTGACGGTTTCAGTTTACAGTTTGGATTGGTGATGCAATCAATGCTCATAATTGATGCTGCCGTAATTAGCCGCATGAAACCTTTAGTTCAGAAGCTGAATCATTTTCTGTATCATCAACTATAAGTTTGTATTTACTCCACAGTTATGTATCTGTCATCCAATCTATTTCCTAGACCTTTCAAAAAGCAACAGAGTATTTTTTTTAACACTCTAAAATGAGTTTACAAACACAAAGGCTCAAACGCTTAATACTTACAGGAGCACCCCGAGCTCCAGCGGGACCCGGAGCACCAGAAGGACCAGCGGGGCCCTAGGAGATAAACAAACAAATGAGCACAGCCTGTGGGACTGAACTTAGTCACTCAACCCCATTTTGAAAAGTTGAGTGTGTCGGGAGGACAGGAGGATGTGAAAAGAATGGGGGAGGGTAAACATGGTCACAATATATTGTACAAGAATTAACTAAAATTTTAATTTAATTTAAAAAAAATTAAATACAGTGAACCAGTCTGAAATTTTACAAAAATGAAAACAGTTCTCCCTAAAAAAACATTTACTAGCTCCATTGTGGTGGGATAGTAGTACACATCCTGTTATTGGAAGCTAATATTCCTCTAGCCTTTAAAATCTGTTCCCTTCCTCCATCCTTACAAAGGAATCTAAACGGAAGCAGCAGGAAAAGAGCCCCGTTGATTCTAACTGCGTGCCTGCAGCAGATAGACGGATGCCCACTGATCCCGACTGGAATCAGCGCAGATACATCCCAGTGGACAGAAGCAACCTGCTATCCGGACCCCGGTCTTCTTTGGACGGACCAGGGCACATAAAGAGAAGATGCTTATGGGAACTCACCGCTTCTCCTCGGTCACCACTCTTCCCAGCTGGACCGACAGGACCAGGTGGCCCTGGATGACCAGGAGCCCCTGGGGCACCAGGAGAACCATTTTCACCACGATCACCCTGGAACAAATCCACGAATCTCACGTAACTATGACAGCCATCAAATTGAATTATGCATGTCTACTGTACATAGTTTGTTATACCTTGCCACCAGGGGATCCATCTCGTCCTGGTTGACCATCTGATCCTGGGTTTCCCTGGTTAAAAGGGGGGAGGGGGAGAAAGATGACTTGAAATTATCCAAATACTATGCAAGCCTTTTATTCTTTTAAGAGATGATCTCTATTTAGTATACAAAGTATTAGATACCACAATGGTAGTTTTGAACAAAGACTACTTTAACAAATTTTCCTTCCCGCTCATGCCCCATCCCCTTGCTGCCCCTGTCTCTCAGAAGAAGTGAAAATTGTTTTTGGCAATAAGAAATTCCATATATTACAATGTAGTTTAGCCCTGTGAAGAACTGTAATTCTTTGGCAGATATGCAGGATATCTATTTTCCTAAAATTTCACAAAATAATATGAGGAGAGCAATAATGAAAAAAAATGGTATTTATAGTACAGTTAGCAAATGATTTTTGAGGAATGGAGATCTAAATTTATGATGGAAATCCAAAGTTAAGTTTACTTAATATTTCAGCATCAAATATAGCTCTCAAAATACATAGACCCTGTTAAATATTTTGTTAATATAGAATATTAATTGAAAAATTAATAATTACCAATGAATAAAGAACATTTTTATACAAAACTGTATGCTGTAATTTTCTTTATCAACCTGTTTCCTAAATTAGTTAAGCAGCTGCATTTCCTTCATTGGTGAATTTATTGAGAGATATTATTGACCACAGGCATTAATAATATTCTAACTTATAGCAGGATGGTTATCAGAGAGGGAAGGAGAGCTCTCTGATATAGGTTACATGGACCTATGTCTAGATCGTCATAGACATTAAGGGCTCTTTGACTAATGCCTGAATTTCATACTGGAGAGATTGCAATGGCTAGAGGCATTTGTGACTAAGTCTGATGCCAAGAGTTCACTCCTGGGGAGCTATGTGGCAGAAGGAGACAACTGACCTCCTTAAAAGCTGTTATCTGACCTCCATATGTGCATCATAGTTCCTATGGGCCCATTTGTACACACATAAACAAACACAATTAAATACACATCATTGAAAAAGAAAATGTATCCAACAACTTGAATGTTAGCTGACTGGTTGGATATCTTCTTTCAGTTGCTACTTACATCTCTCCCAGGTTCACCAGCTGTACCAGGTTGACCAGGAAGACCTTGGGGTCCAGGAGGACCACGTTCCCCGTTATGGCCACTGGCTCCCGGTTTTCCACTTTCACCCTGTGTAAAAAGAAATAAAAGACGTTTTCACTTTAAGTCACCAACTATTGGGATGTAGGCAGATTTCTTCATCTTGGAAGGGGAAATGTGTTTTATTCAACTTATATTGCTGTTCAACTTTCTTAAAGCCATACCCTTTATAGGGAAAAAATTGGGGGAGCAAGATTTTTGGGTTTTCCTAACCGCACAGTGGTTCAGAAAGGCAAAAACTCTTTTTAAAACATTTGGTTGTGAGGAAGAGAAATTCATGAGTAGAGAAATAGAAATATTAATGATAAACCATCATCTTGCTGACCTTGAGAATCAGGATTTATTAGAGTCTTGGGAAGACGTGCTAAGTACTGTTAAACTTCCTGTTGTTATTTTCTGACATATTTTGAAATGGGTACATAAAGTATCATATTATGAAATCAGATACAAGTGGAATCGTGTAAGCTTATTTGCCGAGTGCACACTTCAGATACTAAGCCCTCTAACGTTATGGTAATATCAATGAAAGAAAACCAAGAGAGCAAATGGCTTGAAGGGATGGGCAGCTGACATCAATTAAGCTTTGATATATTTCGGAGCTGCAGCACCTTCTCCCTTCACAGCTGTAGTGAAAAAACTAGAGAAGGTTCACAAGTTTCCTAACAGTGGTGTTTGAAATATCAAAATTGATTTTTCTGTGACATTGGCTTGTCTGTGTATATATTCAAGTCTTGTTTATGACATGCTTTCCCTATGCATTTTGGAATGATTAAATAAAAGTTTTGTTTTTTATAAACCTAGATGTATAGAGAAGTTCAGATCTTTCATAATTTGTGTAGCGATGAGAAACCATCTCATATCTGATACAGTGAAGAAATCTCTACATCCATGAAGGGAAGCAAGAATCCAGCGCAAGAAAACTACACTTACCTTGATACCTTGAGGCCCAGGGCTACCCCTAGGACCTGGCATGCCTGGTGGTCCAGCAAGACCTCTTGCTCCAGTAAGTCCTGCAAGTCCAAGTGGGCCTGGGGATCCCTGTTGCAATAGATAAGAAAGACTCAGCTCGTTTCTACACAGTTATATTTCCCTTATTAAATTTGTTATCAAAATATATGGTCAATCAAAAGAACAACAGGGCCACTCACCGGAGGTCCCTGAGCACCAGGTGGTCCCTTCTCTCCAGGTTGGCCAGCATCACCTTTTGGTCCCGCTATTCCAGGGTTGCCAGGAGAACCACTGTTCCCAGCAGGTCCTGGAGGGCCATCCTTGCCAGGAGCTCCACTTGGCCCTGGGGGGCCTGGGTTACCCTGCAAATAAATGAAATTTAAAATATACATTAAGAGTTTTTGTTTTGTTTTGTTTTGTTTTTTTGTCCTTGCCTTTTACTTAATTTCAATTTTATATGGGATTTGGCAGATACATATCAAGATATCACTTTCTCATCCTAGATATATGAAGTCTACCAGTAAGATGCATTCAAAGAAGACTAGAAAGTGCTTACATTGTTGCCAGGGGGACCAGGAAGACCACGCCCACCAGGAAAGCCAGCAGCACCCTGTGAAGCAGAAATGCAGCCATCAGAGACAAACTAGAACATAAATCTTTGCCCACACAAATGTCAAGGAAAGGAATGGACCAGGACCTGAATTCCATCCTAAAGTTATTTATGATGTCCCACCTCCGCTTCAGATTTACACCCAACTGCCCGTGACTGACTGTCACAGTCTCTCTGTCGCTCTAGTGCCGTTAGGAGGTCTTTCCATAGTTTGGGACACATTACATTTTTTTTTCAGTAACAACTCAGAGAGTGACAGTTAAGGGGATCAGTACTCACAGGACCACCAGGACTGCCGCGTTCACCCTTGACACCCTGAGGACCAGGAGGACCCTAAATACAAAAGGGAGGAAGGACGTACTAAGTTGAGCACCAACATGAAAATATGACAAAAGCATTAAGCATTAGGAGGCCAGCAATGTCGCCCTAAAGAGATTAAAATAGCTCACATCTGATAATATCTAAACTACTGAAACCAAAATTCAGATTGAGTATATCCTTATAAAGATGATTATATTCTCCTCTCATAACACAAGATCTTATATGAAATGTTAAATTATTAATAAACCAAAATGTTTTATGGGATTATTTAGCAATAAGACTCACAGCGGGTCCAGAACCTCCAGGGGGTCCTGCGGCTCCAGGAGGGCCTCCTTCACCTTTCTCTCCAGGGGCGCCTCTTTCTCCTTTAGCACCTGGTTCGCCATTTTGTCCCTGCACACAGCAACAGCAATAGCCTGTGAGCTAACTTCCTCCACAATGCACTTGGGTTAACA
>NW_026069730.1:0-1163 GCF_014885135.2 Alexandromys fortis
ATTATTAAAAAGATATAAATTATTTTTAAATATCATACTGAAGTTTAGAGTACAAAGATGAATCAACCATGAGAGTCTGAAAAATAAATATTTTTTTTATTTTCAGTTGAGTGACAGATCACCTCAGAGTCCTCAATACCCACAGTTCCCTGTGTTTTTGGTGTCATGTTTAATCCTAGGCAATTTGCCTCAGATATTCAGGTTGAGATCAAACCAGAACAGTTTTTAAATATTTTCTTCTTCGTCCATCTTACTATCCTCTGTAACATTAACGTGCAAGGAAACTGTCTGTGTCTTTGCTTGAGCATGTACAATGATGACAGACCTCATAATAAGGTTTTGCCAGAAGGAGAAAACTCAGGTAATATCTTCCATGACAAATACCTTTTTATACACATGTAACAATAGTTGTTTATTTTCAACTTGGATCTTAGATTCAAACATCCCACTGACAAAAAAAAACTGTATTTCTCCATACTTTCTTCTATTTCTTCTTATTTATTTATTTACTTATTTTTTGCAAAAGCAAATGAGGAAGACACTAGTTTCGCATGTCATAACTTTGAGGAAAGGCTGATTTGGGGGAAGTTACTCAATTGAAACTATGCATATATAGAAATACCTTAAACAATCTTATGTTTTAAACAATTAGACAATTAAACAATATCTAATTAAACAATTAGACATGTAAAGAAAAAACAAAGTAATTAGTCCTCAACAAAGGCAAAAATAAGATAGTTAATACTGAGAAGACTCAAATGAATCATATAGTCAAGTATCATATTTCCTGTGTGCAAAATATATGAAGTTCAGTGTTCTATGTTATCAGAAAGAAAATCCAAACACAAATGTCAGTGTGTTCTTTATATGTCAGGTGATTTTTTAAAATACATTTTATTGTTTTCCATTGTCATCAACTTATATCATTTTCCATCTTTTTCTTCCTTGAGCCCTTCACATTACCCTCCTTAAAATATCTTGTGTGAACAAATGCCCCTGTCATAGGATCGGGCATCTCTTGGGTATATTCCCAAGAGTGGCATTGCTGGGTCCAGGGGTAGGTTGATCCCGAATTTCCTGAGAAACCGCCACACTGCTTTCCAAAGTGGTTGCACAAGTTTGCATTCCCACCAGCAATGGATGAGGGTACCCCTTTCTCCACA
>NW_026069730.1:3558-5406 GCF_014885135.2 Alexandromys fortis
AGGACCACGAGGGGTGCACCCACCCACGGAGACAGTGGGGCTGATCTATTGTGAGCTCACCAAGGCCAGCTGGACTGTGACTGGAAAAGCATGGGATAAAACCTGACTCTCTGAATATGGCGGACAATGAGGGCTGCTGAGAAGCCAAGGACAATGGCACTGGGTTTTGATCCTTCTTCATGTTCTGGCTTTGTGGGAGCCTAGCCAGTTTGGATGTTCACCTTCCTAGACCAGGATGGAGCAGGGAGGACTTTGGACTTTCCACAGGGAAGGGAACCCTGACTGCCCTTCAGACTGGAGAGGGAGGGGGAGAGGAGAGGGAGGAGTGGGAGGGAAAAGGGAGACGGGGAGGGAAATGGGAGTCGGGGAGGAGGCGGAAATTTTTTTCAATAAAATTATATAAAAAAAGAAATAAAATGACGAAGCTAAAAAAATATCTTGTGTGATTATAACCACCTACTTTGATTATTTTTGATACATACATATGTATGTGGATGTACACACACAAGCTGATGAGTATCATTCTCTCTTTAAGTGTACATGTTTTCAGGGCTTGCTACTCTGAATTGAACAACCAATCACAGTGACACTCTTCCCTGGGTGAGTCTAATTCTCCTTATTCAAACACTCAATAATATTTTTGGTCATTGTACACTGCTGGGATGCTGTTTAAATTTCCACTTCCATGTTAACATTGTCAATGATATTGACATTTTACCAACTTTAATTCTACAGTTTCTAGCAAAGAAACTGTCACAGCATAATTCTTGGTATTATGGCTTTTTGTGTCTTTCTACAAGCTCTTCAGAGATATTCTAGATATCTAGAATATCTAGGTCTCTAGATACAGAAGCTGAGATGTAGATTTATTCATTGGGACCTGGCCACCACACTCTGTTTCTTCACCTTGTGTCCAGGTATGCATTTCTGTGATGGTTTTCATTTGCTGTAAAGAGAAGATTTTCTCAGAATGGAGATCTACCTATGACTATTTCTAGTTATAAAGATAAAGGATGGAATTGAGCTGGTCTAGCAAAGTTGCAGTAGTAGAAACTTAAATCTGTAACCTCACTAACCCTGGAAACGTGACAAGGTTTCTAATAACCAGGAATATTTTCCTGCCTGTTGAGTGGTCATGGACCTTAAGTCCAGATAATTATTGGTTGCTAACGACACATGAGAGTCACTTCTTGATCCTGTTTTGCTTATTTTGCAATGCTTCTAATATAATTTGATTCTACTCCTTAGTGTCCTAATTAATATTTTCTGGAGCAAGGGGAGAAAAGTGACAAGCAAGAAAATTAAGGATCTTAGATTCAGTTAGATTATGTGAGTCCTGTGTCCTAACTGTACAGCAACTTCAACCATATGAACCCAACCACAACCTCTGTGATGCAACCAAGCTCAGAATAGAGAATTTATACTGCTTTAGCAGTAACATTGTCAATCCAACAATCATTCAAAAAGTTTTCTCATTCTTGATATTACCTATTTCTTCATCTATCATTCTTGTGGGGAGTCTATCAGCCAATGTGGCTTAGCTTCTGAGCTTGGTCGCATCTCAGACGTTGTGGTTGGGTTCATATGGTTGAAGTTACTGCACAGTTAGGAAAACTGGACTCGCTGAACATAGTAGACAATGAGGACTACTGCGAACTCAAGAACAATGGCAATGGGTTTTTGATCCTACTGCACGTACTGGCTTTGTGGGAGCCTAGGCAGTTTGGATGCTCACCTTAATAGACCTGGATGGAGGTGGGTAGTCCTTGGACTTCCCACAGGGCAGGGAACCCTGATTGCTCTTTGGGCTGACAAGGGAGGGGGACTTGACTGGGGGAGGGGGAGGGA
>NW_026069730.1:6455-7258 GCF_014885135.2 Alexandromys fortis
CCCTGTTTTTTTTTTTTTTTTTAGTTCTTTATATATTCTGGATATTAATCCTGTAAGCTATAGAGCTGGCAAAGATTCCTCTACATTTTGTGGGTTTTCTCTTCATTTTTTTCTTTGTTATTTTATTTGTTTAAGTATACGTTTTATTTATATTACAAAGTCCTACTTGTGAACTTTTAACATTAATTCACATCTTATATGTTTGCTTGCACTGGGCCTGTACTAAACATTGTCCATTTATTGGGAATAGTGAAGGAAGAGCTGACTTACATGTTTTTACACTTCCATTCTAAACTATGGGAAATTTAAAGATTTTTCTGTGTAGAAAAACAATAACTTCACTATATTACCCAACTGGAGAGGCTCCTGGAGCTCCATTGTTTTCCAAAGTTATCTATAGTCACACAGATAAGATAAATTTACAGTGTCAGAGAAGAATTAAAAAATGGAAGAAAACATGGATCTGTAGAAGAAACTTCTTGGTTGGGAAATATTTGATGATCTTGGCATAAACATCTGAGACGTGCGAGATAAGAGAAAACAGAATAAGAATACTCTGTGTGTATGTGTGTGTGTGTTTTACATTTAAAGAACAATTTTATTTAATCAATACATGATAGTGGGGATATATGTAGCAAACCTATATTTTAACAAATAAGAAAATAATTTTAGAGTCCTGAATAAAGCATGAAACATTGTGACACTTTATGCTTTCAGATTCAGGGAAATGGCATATGACACACACAGAGGCCTTGAACTCCCTCCACCCTGTCCAAAGAACGTGTTCTAGAAGTTTTGTGAAC
>NW_026069731.1:0-1982 GCF_014885135.2 Alexandromys fortis
GGGGAGAGAGAGAGAGAGAGAGAGAGAGAGAGAGAGAGAGAGAGAGAGAGAGAACATCTAAAGAACATCTATGTAATACAAGAACTGCTGGTGTTCTCTGATCTCAAATTGTACTACAGAGAGTAATAAGAAAAACTTGGTTGTGGCATCAAAATAGACATTGATGAAGAAAATCAAATTGAAGACTTATCCATAAGGACACACACCTATGGACACCTGACCTTTGATAAAGGAGTCAGAAATGCACACTGGAAAACATACAGCATTTTCAACAAATGGTGCTAGTAAACCTGGAGGGTGGCCTATAAAACACAAATATATCCATATTTATCACCCTGCACATAACTCGACTCTAAATGGATCAACATCAACATACAACTAGGTACACTGACCCTGATAGCAGAGAGGGTGGAGAATAGCCCTGAACTCTTTGGCACAGAAAAGACTTGAACAGAACGCCATTAGCACAGGCAGTGAGAACAACAATTAATAAATGGAACCTCAGGAAACTGAAAAGCTTCTGTATGGCAAAGGACACCATCATTTGGACAAAGCAGCAGACTATATAATGAGGAAAGATTGTTTTCAACTTCACATCTGATAGAGGGATAAAAAGTAAAACATGAAAAGAACTAAAAAAATAGACAAGTTTTTTGTCTGCAGGGTCCTTGGACCTCCAGGAGTCGCTCTCCCTGTGCTGAGGACAACCATCCAGACCAGTGAGCAGGTGCCATCCTGGGGTGGGGCGGAAAGTCTAGGAAGGGAGCACAGGGCACCTTCAGCTCCTGCTGTAGGGGCTTCTTTGTCCCACACGACCCTGTCTCCCCCAAGTCTGCCCTACTGTCTGAGAGGTCCTTGATCCAGGAACAGTTCCAACTCCTGCACTGAGGCTACCCACCCAGAAGGGTGAGTGTGCACCCGCCCGGCTGGAAGGGAGTTCAGGGCACCTTCAGCTCCTGCTGCAGGGGCTTCTTTGTTCCACTCGACCCTCCCCTCACCTCAAGTTTGCCCTTTCGTCTGCGAGGTCCTTGGACTTTCAGGAGTCCCTGTCCCTGTGCTGAGGAGAACCATCCAGACCAGTGAGCAGGTGCCATCCCAGGGCAGGGCGGAAAGTCTAGGAAGGGAGCACAGGGCACCTTCAACTCCTGCTGCAGGGGCTTCATTGTTCCACACGACCCTGCCTCCCCCAAGCCTGCCCTACTGTCTGCGAGGTCCTTGGCTCAGGAACAGTTCCTGCTCCTGCACTGAGGAGGTCCACCCAGAGTTAGTCACAGCATAGATTTGACAAAGATGCCAAGACTCTCCTGGCTACGTTTGAAGGAACAGATGGGCAGGCGCCAAAGCAAGAATTCCTCCAACAACTTGAAAGGCAACATGACAACACCAGATTCCAGGGATCACACAACAAGAATACCCTATTCCAGAAGAAGTAGAAGAAATCAACTTTAAACGTAACATTATAAAAATAATAGAGGACCTTAAACAGGATGTGAAAAACTGCTTTAAAGAAATGGAGAAGACAAACAAAAAGGTAGAAGAAATGAATAAATCTCTCAAAGATACCCAAGAAAACCACGATAAAGCAATCAAACAGGTAATGGAAACAGTTCAAGACTTGAAAAATGAAATGGAGGTAATGAAGAAGACACAAACAGGCGACCGCTTCCTGTGTATAACCCCAGCAGCACAGACATTAAGGGCAACATTGAATAAATGGGACCTACTGAAACTGAGAAGCTTCTGCAAAGCAAAGGACACTGTCACTAAGACAAAAAGGCAACCCACTGACTGGGAGAAGATCTTCACCACCCCCACAACAGACAAAGGTCTGATCTCCAAAATATATAAAGAACTCAAGAAACTAGACTTTAAAATGCTAATTAACCCAATTAAAAAATGGGGCACTGATCTGAACAGAGAATTCTCAACAGAAGAAGTTCAAATGGCCAAAAGACACTTAAGGTTATGCTCAACCTCCTTAG
>NW_026069731.1:4806-6533 GCF_014885135.2 Alexandromys fortis
CATTATGATCAAGTAGGCTTCATCCCAGAGATGCAGGGCTGGTTCAACATACAAAAATCTATCAATGTAATCCATCATATAAATAAACTGAAAGAAGAAAACCATATGATCATTTCATTAGATACAGAGAAAGTATTTGACAAAATTCAACACCCCTTTATGAGAAAGGTCTTTGAGAGATTAGGGATACAAGGTTCATAACTAAATATAATAAAAGCAATATACAGCAAGCCGACAGTTAACATCAAATTAAATGAAGAGAAACTCAAAGCCATCCCACTAAAATCAGGAACACGACAACGCTGTCCACTCTCTCCATACCTCTTCAATATAGTGCTTGAAGTTCTAGCAATAGCAATAAAACAACATAAGGAGATCAAGGGGATTTGAATTGGAAAGGAAGAAGTCAAACTTTAGTTATTTGCAGATGATATGACAGTGTACATAAGCGGCCCCAAAACTCTACCAAAGAATTCCTACAGCTGATAAACACCTTTAGTAATGTGGCAAGATACAAGATCAACTCCAAAAAAAATCAGTTGCCCTCCTATACACAAAAAAAGAAGCAGAGAGGGAAATCAGAGAAGCATCACCTCTCACGATAGCCACAAATAGCATAAAGTATCTTGGAGTAACTCTAACCAAGGAAGTGAAAGATCTATTTGACAAGAACTTTAAGTTTCTGAAGAAAGAAATTGAAGAGGATACCAGAAAATGGAAGGATCTCCCATGCTCTTGGATTGGGAGGATCAACATAGTAAAAATGGCAATTCTACCAAAAGCAATCTATAGATTCAATGCAATCCCCATCAAAATCCCAACAAAATTCTTCACAGACTTTGAGAGAACAATAATCAATTTTATATGGAAAAAAAAACCCAGGATAGCCAAAACAATCCTACACAATAAAAGTACTTCCGGAGGCATTACCATCCTTAACTTCAAACTCTATTACAGAGCTACAGTAATGAAAACAGCTTGGTATTGGCATAAAAACAGAGATATTGACCAATGGAATCAAATCGAAGACCCGGATATTAACCCACAAACCTATGAACACCTGATTTTCAACAAGGGAGCTATAATTATACAATAGAAGAAAGAAAGCATCTTTAACAAAAGGTGCTGGCATAACTGGATGTCAGCCTGTAGAAGAATGAAAATAGATCCATATCTATCACCATGCACAAAACTCAAGTCCTAATGGATTAAAGACCTCAATATAAATCTGACCACACTGAACTTGATAGAAGAGAAAGTGGAAGCAGTCTGCAACACATGGGCACAGGAGACCACTTCCTATGTATAACCCCAGTAATACAGACAATAAGAGGAACAATGAATAAATAGGACCTCCTGAAACTGAGAAGCTTCTGTAAAGCAAAGGACACTGTCATTAAGACAAAAAGGCAACCTACTAAATGGGAGATCTTCACCAACACCACATCAGACAAAGGTCTGATCTCCAAAATATATAAAGAACTCAAGAAACTAGACATTAGAGCCATTGCAGTACATTGAGCTCCATAGAGACAGCGCCGGGGCAAGCGAGAGCCGGACGGGCACTGGGCGACTCTGTGCCTTGCGGACGAAAATCAACTAAACATGGGCAAAGGAGATCCTAAGAAGCCAAGAGGCAAAATGTCCTCGTATGCATTCTTTGTGCAAACCTGCCGGGAGGAACACAAGAAGAAGCACCCGGATGCTTCTGTCAACTTCTCAGAGTT
>NW_026069732.1:0-1735 GCF_014885135.2 Alexandromys fortis
GACTCAGGATGGATGTAGGCTAGAATCTTCCCGGTAAGCGCACCTTGGGGTGCTTACACACATTATTAGAAATGGGCTAGTCCAGTGCGAGAGTTAGCCGAGAAGAGGCTAGATATAATGGGCAAGCAGTGTTTAAAAGAATACAATTTGTGTGTTGTTATTTCGGGCATGAGCTAGCAGGTGGCCGGGGTGCTGGGGACACAGCCCCACCGCTCTTATTTCAACACATGGAGACTAAAACTTACAACCCAAAGGCTCGGATGGTTAATTATGTATTGTTACAATATGTAAGAGGTAAGCATGGAGTCTAAAAGAACAAAATTCCCATGTTCTTTTTTGTGTGATAGAAAAAGTCTGACAGTCCTTTGTTACTACTTTTCCCACAAATTTACTTCCCACCCTGGTGCATTAGATTCTTTGAGCTCTGATAAAAGTGACCTATTTCCTAACCTACTGACTGAAAACAACACAGATTAATATGGTTTGAAGCTTTGGAGCCAAAAATTCTAATGCTGATGATGTTGTGCTCATGGGACACAGCACCCTCTTCCATGGACACCACTGTTAATGAAGGCCCAGTGAAGACATATTTTATCATAAAAATAGCATAATGGGAACTAAAGATGTTGTCATTTATTATGATGTAAAATTCATGCAATCTCAACCTATAGTACAATAGTTTAAAGTGCAGCCCCCCCCCCCTACTTAGTGACTGCTATTACATGTTACTTTACTTTGGAACATCATAGAAAAATGGGCTGAAATTGTATGTGAGAAAAAGAAATAAACCAACATATTACAGTTGAATTTTATATACCATGAGAAGAAATGCTTCACCTAAGCAAAACCTCAATTGTGCTTTCATTTCACCATCCTCAGTAAAGAAATATGGGGCACTCTATTGTACCATATTTTCTTTATAACACAATGGAGTACTACACAGCAGAAAAATAATGAAATCTTAAAATTTTCAGGCAAATGGATGGATTTAGAAAACATTATATTGAGTGAGGTAACCCAGACAGAGAAAGACAAATATCATGTATATTCACCCATAAGTGGTTTTTAAACATAAAAAAGAAACCAGCCTACAAATCACAATCCCAGAGAATGTAGACAACAATGAGGACCCTAAGAGAGACATACATCCATCTAATCTCATGGAAAGTGGAAAAAGACAGGATCCCCTGAGTAAATTTGGAGCATAGAGATTATAAGTGAGGGTTGAAGGGGAGGGGAGAGGAAGGGAAAGTATCAGAGAAAAAGGTACACCTCAATAAAATCAATAAAAAAGAAAAAAGAATTATGGAGCAGAATAATAAGCATTATCCAAGCTCCTCTAAACAAATAGATATGAATGAAGGTAAAGGAAGTTCCAAGTATCCGGGGTTCTTCTGAAGTTGGTCAGTGTCTTCTACATGATTTTGTGGTTTGTGGAGTCTTCTCATTTTTGTCAGTGAGATATAAACCAAAGCAAAAACATAAAATCACTTCATTTTAATGGTGAATTAAAAGGAAATCATGAAATTGACAATAAGTGATGGCAATACATAGCCAAACGAGCAAGCAATATATAGTGTTATAGGGAGTGGTTATTTGAAAAATACATATTCTATGATAATTTACAATTTAGCAATATTGAAAAGGTCTTCCTGATATAGTGAACACTAAAAATATATTTTCAGAAGGGAACAGAGTCATCTTACATAGAAGGTCAATTTTGAACTGCATAGAA
>NW_026069732.1:5567-7345 GCF_014885135.2 Alexandromys fortis
GCTCTTTTCTCAGCATTCAAACAATTCAAAGAGAGCATAATAGCATATAGTATCAAGATTCTCTGTGTATTTTCCATCTTTGTACGGCTTTATTTTAACTCTATTTTGTTTATTTTTACTTTTATTTTGGTTTTTGAGACATTTTTTTTTGTATATCTTTGACCTGGAATAACTCTGTAGACCAGGCTGTCCTTGAACTCTCAGAGATCCACACGTCTCTGCCTCCCAGGCATTGGGATTAAAGGTGTATGCTACTAAACCTTGAACTCACAGAGATCTGTTTGTCTCTGCCTTCTAGGCACCGGGATTAAAGGCACGTGCTACCACACCTTGAAGTCACAGAGGTCAATCTCCCTCTGTTTCCCAAGTGTTGGGATTAAAGGTGTGTACTACCATACCCAACTACTTTCTTTATTTTTTTTCCTTTTTTTTACTTTTAAGAACTTTTAGCTTGCACATATTTTTAACACACAGTAAACCATTTAGAAATTTTCTTTGTCTGTGAATCTCTCTTTACTGTATATCTCTCTTTTTCTGACCACATGAGTCTTTAATGTACCAAGTAATATCAGTAGGACTAAAGCCGTGGCTTTGAAGGCTGGATCCAGGTCATTCCTTAGCTTTCCAGCCTCATGGCTGAGGTACTGGCTGTAGCCATGTTTACTGCCACAACTCTATGGCATTTCAAGGTCCCTGCCAGCAAGTGAGCTTCAGCAGCCTGTGCTTGCAAACCACACGAACCACCTGCGTAAAAGAGTCAGAGTTTGCCCTGGCAGGACAGCCCAGAAAGCTGGCATTTTTAAAACAACACAGGTTTTTTCCTGCTACTGCTAAAAATCTGAAAAGCATGCATTCAGCTTTTCATCAACACTGTTTAAGTGTTTTGTGGCAGGACCTCTTAAGAACTGCAGGGTTTTGCAGCTAAAGCTGAATCAGGAAGCCTCTCTTAAATGAGAGCACTTGCTTGCCTCTAGCAAAGAGAGTAGACCCGAGAAATTTTTTTTTTCCAAGAAAACATGCTTTACTCTTTCCCAAGCTTTCTCAGGCTTTCAGTGGATTCAGTTGGCCGCACGTCTGGGCACCATCGGTAGGCTGAGTGTATCTCAGACTCAGCAATGGGGCCTAAGTCACGAACTAAACAACAAAAAAAAAAGGCACCCAGGAGCGTGCTGTCTTAGCTAGTGGGGCTTGAGTCAGGGGCAAAATAGCCCAACGTTGGACGCCAAAATGTAGCGGCTTAAGCGAATGCAGACAGATTGTCAAAATATATACAGCTTTAATTGAGAAATAGACTTACAGAACCACCGTTCATGCGGAGACCAGGAAAGCAGAAGAGAGCGCTGGGAGCACGCTCACCAATTTTATAGGAGAACTTTAGCCTGAGGCGAACACGCCCCCTAAGGGGTGGGACTTATCCCTACAATGGAACAGAATAATAATACTTCACCAATCTCTTCTTAATAAATGGATTTGATTGAAGGTAAGGAATTTCCAAGTATCAATAACCTGGGTTCTTCTGAAGTTTCTACATGATTTTGTAACTTGTGAAGTCTTATTATACTTGCCAGTGAATTAGAAACCAAGTAAAATTATAAAATCACTTATTTTGAATAGTGAATTTAAATGAATAAATTTTAATAAATTAAAACAAAATCATGAAAATGACAATAAATATTGGCAAGGCAGTGCAGAATGAGCAATCAGTACATGCTACTGGAGGGACAGCAAACTGGTGCAGGCACTGTGAACATCAAATCACTATATGATTTAACTACTTC
>NW_026069733.1:0-633 GCF_014885135.2 Alexandromys fortis
ATTTAAACAGAAAAGGGGAAATGGTGTGGGAGGCCCATCTGTCTGTGTTGCTTCTATTGGTTAATGAATAAAGAACTGGCTGGTCTATAGCATGGGAGGAGGAAGGCAGAGTGAGAGAGATGCCATGGAGCCATGGCCAGAATCAGACATGATGAAATTTTGTTGGTAAGACACTGCCACATGGTGCTACACAGTTTAATGAAGATAGGTTAAATTAATATGTAAAAGTTAGCCAATAAGAAGATAGAGCTAATGGTCCAAGTGGTGATTTAATTAATACAGTTTCTCTGTAATTACGTTCATTCTGGGCAGCTGGGGTAAACAAGCAACCTCCTTCCAACAGTCTGTAAAAATAGCTGTTTCTGAGGTAGGGTAGAGGCAAAGAATCTAAATAAATCTATTTAGATTAAAGAAAGACAAATGAAAAAGGCTTGGGCACCCTTGTTGTTAAGATTTTATTATGTAGCTTCTGACATTACTAGAAGACACAACCCACAACAAACTACCTGACTTTCTAGTTCTTACAATCTTTCTGCACTCTCTTGTGCAATATTCCCTGAGTCTTATTTGTGTGAATGTTTTGTACATGTGTCTCCTAGATTAGGCTCCACACTTTGTATTTCAGTTGGTTTT
>NW_026069733.1:5999-7089 GCF_014885135.2 Alexandromys fortis
CTGAAACCCCACTTCTAGAGGATTTGATGCTCTCTTCTGTTATCCTCAGTACTGCACACACACACACACACACACATACATACACATGAATCCATAATATAATATTTAGAAAATAACCTCTTAATCTCACTTTGTAATAATAACAGTACTTTATTTTATATAAAAAATTTTTCAGATTCTATAATAATAAGCTTGTGGTAAGTATAAAATCAAAATTAAATCATTTAGTAAACTAAGGTCTAGAGAGATTCAAAGATTAGCACACAACTATAATTATAGCAGATGTTAAATAAAAGTGAGAAGCAGGTCTGATTTTATCTATATCTGGTTCTATAATCTGTACATACTAGGCTGAAGCTAAGGTAGGTACATTATAGTATTTGTTTGCTTCATATTTGTCATAGATCTTTGGAAAAGAATTTTGAAGTCAAGGTCAAATTCACAAGGTGTGAGATCAATCCTCACATATCTGAACCTCACTCTTATATTCTGAATCTTAAAGGGACAACATCTACAGTGGCATAAGCCATGAACATGAAACTCAAGCTCACTTATCGCTACTGCTTGTACTGTCTTTTTTAGAACCTGTTCTCCTTGAATGGATACCTTGCTCAGCCTAAATGTTATGGGGAGGGCCTTGCCCTCTCTGTGTAGGGGTGGGAAGGTAAGTGAAGGGAATAGGAAAGGGGGAGAAGGTAGGAACTTGGATTAGTATGTATAATTAAAAGAAGATACTTTTTCTCTTCCAAAAAATAAAGTAAAAACAAAGAAACTCAAGCTCCTTCCTCTTCTTTATATTTTAGCATTTTAACGGCAAAGAATTGAAACTTTGTTATTTTTTAAAATTGTGTGTGTCTACTCACATGTGTGTGTGTACACATACATTTGTATAAATACTTATAGAGGCCAACTTTAGATGTCAATTCCAAAAAGCCATCTCATCTATCTTTACTCATTTCTGATGGAGGAGGGTCATCTATCTATGTGTTTCCCTTATTGGTTAATAAAGAAACTGCCTTGGCTTTTTGATAGGGCAGGATTTAGATAGGTGGAGTAGACAGAACAGAATGCTGGGAGAAAGAAAGCATAG
>NW_026069734.1:0-1338 GCF_014885135.2 Alexandromys fortis
AGGACACAGAGGCAGGTGGATCCCTGAGTTTGAGGCCAGCCTGGTTTACAGAGTGAGTTCTTGGGGCTACACAGAGAAACCTTGTCTCGGAGCAAGCAAACAAATGAAAGTTGAAGTAAGTCAGTGATCTAATTCTTGTCTAACATAAACCCTGACTCCTGTAGTACCTTAAATATGTACACACAAACATGCACACCGAGATATTAAGAGTGAACAGATGAGGAAGTCCAGGCTACCCTACCCTCTGTGACCTGGACAGGTGGCATTCCTTATGGAGCATCAGTTTCCTCACCTATCAAGGAAGAATAATGATGCTTTGTGGGGAAGGTCAAAAAAGTGCCTAGCCCAGTGCCTCTTCAATAAACAGAAATGCCATTCTGGTCCCTGCCCTTCCGAAGTGTTTTAAGTACGGTGCTTTAGGACTAGTTCCAGAGTTGAAAGTTGAAAAACAAGAATTGTGACAGCAGGCACTAACGAAAGGACATCCAGGGAGTGGGGCCCCACACAGCAAAGACCGAACCTATGAAAAACAGGATGCATGCAGGTGGCAGAGCCATCAGGAAGAGCTGAAGTCAAGCTGGCGGGGACTTCTGGTTTCCTTGTGCAAAGGAGGCCCAGAGAAGGAAAGCGACTTCTGTCCAAGTCTCACAGTAAGGCCAAGGCCAACACTCCTGACACTGGGTGTCACGTTCTTCACACCGCCCGGAGCAAGTGACGCTGTCATTTTATCCTCTTCCCTCAGCCTCAACTACACAGCCTAGAAAGGCCTGTTCTGCCCGGGGTCATCTCCTCAGCCAAGCTGGAGGCCTGGGTCAGGTTGAGAAGGCTGAGTGGTGGCCTGTCCCTGCCCTTCATGGTGCACCCAGGCTTAGAGCCTGGAACACACACACTTCCCAGAATGCATGCCAGGTCCCTGGCACAAGAACCCTTTCCTTAGACCTCTGTCCTCTGTCACTGAATTACCTTGAGCTCCTATGGCCTCAAAAGCAGGAAGGTTCTGTAAACTGTAGGGTGCTGTTCATGTATGAGAAAAGTTACCCCCAACCTTGAGACCAGTCCCTAAGAATTTTAGATTTATTGAATACACACAGAAACATTGACTACAGAAGAAGAGGGTGGGGGGAGACTGGAGAGCTGGCTCAGAGGTGAAGAGCGCAGTGGCTGCTCTTCCAGAGGCCCTGAGTTCAATTCCCAGCAACCACAGGGTGGCTCACAACTGATCTGGTGCCCTCTTCTGGCCTGCAGGCACACATGCTGTATACATAATAAATAAATAAATCTTTTTTAAGAAAAGAAGTAAAATAAAAAAATATAAATAAAAAAATAAATAAATAAATA
>NW_026069734.1:4955-6751 GCF_014885135.2 Alexandromys fortis
CTGCTCTCCCCAGAGAGACTGAACCAGGTTAGACCCACCGTCTCTGCTCTCCCCAGAGAGACTGAACCAGGTTAGAACCACCGTCACTGCTCTCCCCAGAGAGACTGAACCAGGTTAGACCCACCGTCACTGCTCTCCCCAGCGCTCTAAACTCTTCCTTCATGACAGTCAGCACATTCCAAGGTTCTTTATTGTGTGTATGGTTATCTGTGTAACTAGAGCATCCTCTCTGAGGACTAGGACTGTCTTCACCTGACATCATAACAAGATTGAGTGCATACCCCCGGTGCACAAACCATTGGTGATGAGAGGCCCGCTTGCCCCTGGAACCTAGCAACCCTGGAAACCTGTGTAGTATAGCGCCTGTAGCAGTCATATCCACCTCACTTGACAGCAAAGAAAATCTCTGCCAGCCGGGCGATGGTGGCGCATGCCTTTAATCCCAGCACTCGGGAGGCAGAGGCAGGCGGATCTCTGTGAGTTCGAGACCAGCCTGGTCTACAGAGCTAGTTCCAGGACAGGCTCCAAAGCCACAGCGAAACCCTGTCTCGAAAAAACCAAAAAAAAAAAAAAGAAAAAAGAAAAAGAAAATCTCTGCCAATAGGGCCTGGCTCGCACAACTCCAGGAATGGGGACTCACTGCCTTTCCAGGCCGTGGTTTCATAGGTAGACCCAACAACACAGAAGCCAGGCAGGGAGTTGCTGAAGTGTCAGCAAGTGCTCAGAGATTAAGGAAGGCACGGGGACAGTAACAACCCAACTTAAACTTCCACACTGGGCAGTTCCTGCCACCCTGAGCACTGGCTTTCCCATCCTCTGCCTCATCGAACCTTCACCACCACTTGAGGTCCTACATCTTCTGGAAAACAAAACAGGCTCAGGGATGCTGTGACTTGTCTAAAGTTTCAAAGTGAGAAGGGATGAAGGGTTGGGATGTAGCTCAGAGGTAGACACATTTTGGGCAGGCATGAAGCCTGGATCCCATCTTTAAGACCAGAATCGGAAGCTGGTTGGTGGTGGCACATGCCTTTAATCCCAGGATTTGGGAGACAGAGGCAGGAGGATCTCTGTGAATTCAAGGCCAACCTGGTCTATAGATTGCTTTCCAGGACAGCCAAGGCTATACAGAAACCTTGTCTCAAAAAAACAAAACAACAACAACAAAAATCAAAGACCAGCATTGGAGGAGAGGAGACCCTCACTTCATACAGCTCTGGCTGCTTCAGAGCTGCAAGGTGCCACACCTCACACCTCCTACTGGTTTTGTTTTTGTTTTTGTTTTTCATTTGTAATGATGTTTTGCCTAGATGTATGTCTGTGTGAGGGTGGCAGACCTTGGAGTTACAGACAGTTGTAATTTGCCATGTGGGTACTGAGAATTGAACTCGGGTCATCTGGAAGAACAGTTAAGTGTTCTTAAAACTGGACCATCTCTCCAGCCAACCCTACACCTCCTACCTTTATGGCCAGTTCTATTCCTTCATCCATTTCTCAGGACCAACATAGGACTCTCTTCCCACTATACCATGTTTACATGTCATGGGAACACTTTCTACACACACACACACACATTTTCAAGACAGGGTCTCTCTGTAACTTTGGAGCCTGTCCTGGAACTTGCTCTGTTCTCAAACTCACAAAGATCAGCCTGTCTCTGCCTCCCAAGTGCTGGGATTAAAGGCATGTGCCACCACTACCCAGCCAAACAATTTCTATATTGATGGCTATTCATCTACTAATTTTTTGGAGGGAGGGAGATGCACATAATCCAGACTGGCCTCAGACTCACTATACAG
>NW_026069735.1:0-1246 GCF_014885135.2 Alexandromys fortis
GGCCTCCCGGGAAACGCTCCCGCACCGCCCGACAGATCCTCAGCCTAAGTCGCAGCTCTGCAGTCAATCTCAACTCTCACCGCAGAAAAACACCTTCAACAGTCACAGAGCCTCAGTCGCCTACTTCTCTCTTCACAGTGCTTTTTACCACACATCCAACGAGTCAGCGCCAAATACAATCTCATTAGTACTTTCCTACCTTTTCTTACAGGAATTTACAGTCTTACGCTTTTAGCTCCTTAATTCATTCTGACTTCATTGCTGTATGTGGATGGTGAACAAGAACACCCAAACCTGCGCGCTCATCCAGTGCTCCCATCCTCATTGGCCTAAGAGACTGTCTCCCTCACTCCCACGGTGTCAAGATCCTGTGACCACAGACGTGAGTATTCAATAATACTCATTGTTCTGTAATCTTTTACTTTGGTTTATTTTGCTCTATGCCAGTACAATACTTATTATTATAGGTTGCTAATATATTTATTTTCACATGAGCCTACTTAAGTCCTCCAGCTTTGTGCGCTTCCAAAACTGTTTTGAATGTTTCAAATACGTGCAGTGCTAGTAGACGTTATTAAGGTTTTGACAGGGATTCCTTTGAATCTGTAGATGACTTTGTTAGTATGGTCGTCCCCAATATTTATTCATCCAATCCATTAACCCAAGATGTCATTTATTAGTGTTTGCTTTAATTTGATTCTGTTTTTTCACTTAGACTATATAAAGTATTCACTTTATAGTTTGGTTTATTCCTATTTTAGCCTCTTTCATGATATTGTTAATGGAGTTATTTTAACTTTCTCTTCGAATTGCTCATGGTAAGTGATGTACACAGGTGACTGCGGTGGTTTCAATAAGAATGTCCTGCGTGGTCCTGAGCGTTTGAACACCCGGGTCCCAGGTGGTGTTGATGTCTGGGGAGGGTTAGGAGATGTGACCCTGCTGGAGGAAGTATGTCACTGGGGACAGGCTTTGCCAACCTAAGTCCCACCCTACTTCCCGTTTGCTCTGTTTCATGTTTGTATTTTAAGATGTGAGCTCTTAGCTTCCTGCTCCAGCTACCATGTCCTCCTGGTACCTCTGCCCATCGACTATGGACTCTAATCTCCCAGAGACAGACAGACAGACACAAATACACAGAGAGACACACAGATAAAAATCATTTAGTTTTTATGCATAATATTTTCTAGGTCCATTAAGTTGGCTCGGTGACCAGAGTGCCTGCTGCCAAGCCAGAGGACCCAGA
>NW_026069735.1:3596-4443 GCF_014885135.2 Alexandromys fortis
GTTTTACTAGATTTTAAGGAACCTCTCAACATAATTGCTGATTCTCAATATGCAAAAAGAGTTGTGTTGCTTATAGAGACTGTTAACTTATTCCTAATGATTCAGAATTACCTTTATTATTTGTGCAACTACAACAGATAATCTGAAAAAGAAATTGCCCACTTTATATTACTTATATTCGATCTTATACTGGATTGCCTGGACCTTTAGAAGAAAAAAAAAAGCAAAATTTGATCAATTAGTGTGGAGGCCCAAATATCTGAGGCTATTTCTACCTTGACCAAAGGTCAGCGAGTTGGAACTTGACTCTATTCAGAGAGTTGGAACTAATCTCTATTCTTTTAATGTTATTGTGTTTTTACCTCAAACAAATGTCTCACCTAGATATAGATCAGAGAGTTATGCTCTCTCAAGATTATTGTCAACAGGCGTGGCTAACATCCAGCCCTTACAGTTTAGAAATAGAGAAGTAGATATGTTTTACCTCAAACAAAAGTCTAGGGAGTCAACTTGGTCCCAGTTCCCTTAGGGAGATATCAATGGAGTCCACTCAGGGAGTGATTTTCCTAAAGAATGTTTTGGTCTTGGGTGAAAGCCTGATTTGCTTCATTCTAGCAACAAAATGTTTAACTATGGATGTAGCACCCAACCTTCAACTGGTCTGTCCATTTTCTTGTATCATGGTAATGCAGTGGTTTTTTTGTTTGTTTGTTTGTTTTTGTTTTTGTTTCATTTGTTTGTGTTTTTGTTTTTTTGTTTGTTTTATCTTTCTCCTATTATTAGGGTTGGGTAATTTAAGGAATTGGAAATTAAACATAGACGATTTTAGTATTCACCGGAACTCCCT
>NW_026069736.1:0-3779 GCF_014885135.2 Alexandromys fortis
TATCTTTCATCCATATGCAGTTCTTTTCTGGAAGGTAGAGTCCATTACTTCGGTATCAGTCCTCACACAGTTTCAATGACAGCGGCAATTTCTTTGAATTGTCTGTAGAAATTCTGGAGGAAAAGGGGAAAATATTAATTTTACTTTTTCAGTCTATTTACATAGTTCTTTTAATTATATATAACTACCACACATAATTTGCATTTTAATGTTACATCCTAAGTGAAGATCACTGAGAAACTAACATACCTAGACAAGCAGGCACTGCAAACCTGAGACAAACCTCAAGAAGCCCATATCTAAATAACAAACAGGAGAACCGCCTCCCACAGAAAACATGACACATGTATATAACTTCTGCATCCTGGCTCAGAAGGCTGACCATTGAGAGCAAAATCCACAGGTGTTCAAATCCCTTACATGTGTTCACATCTATGTGGCCACTATCTGTCATGATGCATGCATAGGCACATACATACAATGGAATCACTCAGCTATAAAAGAAGAAATCCTAAAAAAAAAATAGACACTATATGATCTGACTTATATTAAAAATGCTGAACTCAGCCAAGCGGGCGGTGGTGGTGGGCCTTTAATCCCAGCACTCTGGAGGCAGAGGCGGGTAGATCTCTAAGAGTTCAGAGCCAGCCTGGTCTACAAGAGCTAGTTCCAGGACAGGCTCCAAAGCTACAGAGAAACCCTGTCTCAAAAAACCAAAAGGAATATTGAACTTTCAGATACAGAAAATTGAATGTGGTTGTCGGATGCTAGGGGTGAGGAAAAAGTGAAGATGTTGGCTAGGGGTACTAACTTAGCTATAAAAGTTCTGAAGATCTAACGTATAGAACGGTGAGTATGATTAATAGTATACTGTGAGATTATGAGTAGATTTTAAACGTTCTCAGTGCACATACATTTATACACACCATGTGGAAATGCACATGATAATTACCTTCAGGAACTGTCACTGCACAACATATATTCTTACCAAATCACATTGTATACACTGAAAACATATTTCTATTTATCAATTATACCTCAGCAATGCTTCAGGGATAGGGTGATTTGTTTGCTAATTTATTTACTCCTGAAGAAAAACTCCATAGAAACACCCTGCAGATGAAGGAAGAGCCCGCACCTGTGAACGACTGGAATGTCTGAGGCTAATCTGGCTTTCCCATTCAGTCCATAACTACACACTACTACCTTTCCGCACGTCCCATTCCTTCAGACGCCTACCAGCATCATTAAGAATAAATGTGTGCAGTCTTGTCTATCAAGAGCCCCTTAAAATACAGTTTATAAAGAGGAACTCGAAGGTCATACAATGGTATGTGGAAGACTTTCCCAGAAGCCTTGGCTTAGAGGTAGAGCACCTACCTCACGTGAGCAAGTCCAAGGGTGTGATGCCACATCATCCACACATAAAAACGGAAGGCCAGGCTGAAGAGATGGCTCCACAGTCATCAGCACTACCTGCTCCCCCAGAGAACCTGGGGTCCACTGCCAGCATTCTCGTGGCCATTTACAACTGTCTGAAATTCCAGTCTATAGGATCTGATGCCCTCTTCTGGCCTCAGTGGGTAGTGCGTGCATGTGGTACACAGATACACAGGCAGACAAAACACCCCATACACCCCAAGTGAACAAACAACAATAAAGGAAGTCCAGAACCAATGCAGTTTTTAATCGTTTCAAAAATGAAGCTTTTACTTTTAGTTCATTCACTGTGGTGCTTTCTGGAGTGTTCAACTCTCCTTTGAGAGCTGCTTCAGCTACTGAAGGGCTCACAGCAAACCAAACCAAACTGTACACACCGTTAAATCAGCTAACGATAGGCATCTCTCATGATATACATTCAAAAGGAAATTAGACAGTGTTCACTCCCCAAAGGGAGTGGATATGGCCAAGCTAGAAGAAGTGTGTCGAGGTTGGGGCAGGCTTTGAGGTCTATTTTACTCAAGCTTCCCTCAGAATGACAGTAAGTTGACTTCCTGTGGCTTGAGACCCGAGATGTAGCCACCATCATGCGTGCCCGCATGCCACCATGCTCCCCATCGTGATGATGGACTAAGCCTGAGAAACTGTAAGAAAGCCGCCCCAATTAAATGTTTCCTTTATAAGAGTTGCCATGGCCATGGTGTCTCTTCACAGCAATGAAAACCCTAACTAGGACACTTCTGCTTTCTTCCTTGGATAGAAGGTAAATAAAACGATAATATGAATGCCCTAAGTTTAAGCATAAACTACTGAGTTACTGAAATCTCTAAGCCAGTAAGACTCATCAATATGTATTAGCCCTGAACTGCATTTTGTAAGCAGTCAACAAACCCAATGCTAACCAAAAAAAGATTACTTTTGCTTAAAATGACTATTAAACATAAAAACAATAAAAAGTTAATTACAGAGTAAATATCCTGTAGAGAAGACGAAGTATCCCTAAATACATTAGTCAAAAACTGTTACAGTAACGAAAGGGCGCTATGCACACATCGGCGCATCTTACTGGGAAAACTTAGCAAACTCTCAGAGAAAATAACTTCAGTTTTCCTTTTAGTGTGATCTAAAGTACATCAACTTGTAAGTAAATAAACATTTTCTGTTAAGAAAGACTGTATACAGCTTTTGAAACAGCAGTACAACTTAAATTCAGTGAGTTACACTACAAACCTGAAACTGTGGGATTGTCATTTCGATGGACTTGGTGTTTACTTGGCCAGAAGGATCTGCCACTTTGAGCTTCACTGCCACATACGGGTACTTGAGGGATCTGCAGCGGTCAGAGCTCACAGCCATGCCCAGTTTCCACTGAAAATCTACAAGCTTGGAATAAAGGCTGACTAAGTAAGTTGGAACAAGGCTTGCACTGCACTCTCTGCGCAGAGCAGCCTAAATCACACTGTCCAGTCCAATGGGAAAACGGAGCCCGGGGAAAGACCCACGAAGAGGGGCGGGGACCGCACGCCGCAGCGAGACAGCATGGGGCGTCCACTCACCTGGCAGGTGACCTGGAACAGAAGCAGAAACACGGTTCGGAGAAAAGCCTTCCCGGCACCACTGTCCGCCCCAGCCCCTTCTCCCAGGCCGAATGTACCTCGGATTTGGCGTCCAACACCGGTTCCCTGAACGGAGACTCCTCCATGGCCAGACTGGAACTCACAGACACTTCCGCTTCCGGCCCAGCCCACTCTAGGGAAAGCGAGAAAAATAAATTTTCATGAAATTTTGGACTTGTCTCAATCAAACATCAGTTTTAGGACATACTGAGTTGAGGAAAGGATCGGTGGGGAGAAAGGCCAAGGACGCGGAGGAAACCTCGTGGAGGATGAATAACCCTCAGGATGTCGCCTCCCCCACGGTCGGGAAAGGAGTGGGCTCGTCTGTGCGCAAGCGCAAAGTGACTGTGCTTGGGCGCTTTCGATTCCAGTCAGGGATCCTGTGGAAAGGCTTTGAGATGCGGCCACACCCCCTTGCATGGCTCTTGGTGTGCTGTGTGACTTTAACTGCAATTGTCTGGCGAATTCTCATCCTTGGCCTAGCCCGATGATGGAAGGGTGGAGCGAAATGCCTTAAAAAACAAAAACCTCTGCTGCCTTTTATTCAGATTTCAACCCGATTTCAGCAGACCGCCGATGCATTCTTTTTTGTTTGTTTGTTTGGTTTTTCGAGACAGGGTTTTTCTGTGGCTTTGGAGCCTGTCCTGGAACTAGCTCTGTAGACCAGGCTGGTCTCGAACTCACAGAGATCCTCCTGCCTCTGCCTCCCGAGTGCTGAGATTA
>NW_026069737.1:0-2133 GCF_014885135.2 Alexandromys fortis
GCCAAATCCAATTAGGATTTCACTTTGATGGTTCAAAAGCTAGAAGCCCCCACATTTGCCTTTTCCCTGGTTTTCAACTTTAAAGCTTTAAAACTGTAAGTTCCACACTGTTCCAAATATGTAAGATTCCTGAGCTTTTGGTCTCTGGGGTAACTAAGATATGCTGCAAAAACCTTGCTTATAGACCTATTCTTTACTCACCAAGGGATGCCTTAGAATAGCAACAGTTACTACATCCCCTGTACTTGGAAGAAAGGAAGAAACCTTCTCTCCAAGTCATTGTTAGAAGGAAACTTTCCTCATTTAATACAACGTATTCTACATAGTTGATAGCTGTTCCCTCTACACCTGCAGGTTTTACATCCACAGAGTCATTTAGATGAGGGTCAAAGACACTTGACAGGGATCTGGGAGGTGGCTCAAAATACATAGTGCTCACCAGGAGAGCATGAGGAGTGGTTTTCACATCCCTAGAACCCATGTAAAAGAAAGGCAAGCATGGTGGCCATTTTTAATCCTCACACTTGGAAGGAAGAGATAGCATTCTAGGATAATCTGGACAGCTAAAGTAGACAATTGGTGAGCTCTGAGTCAATTGAGAGGTCCTATTTCAGTAAATAGGTATTGAGAAAGACCTTCGAGGCCTCCATACCCATTTAAGTACATATGTGTGTGTGTGTGTGTGTGTGTGTGTGTATCACATGCATACACACACACAAAAAAAACACTTGAAAAAAATGAAATCTGTGGCACAGATCTATAGCCCCAGCACTCATGAGGCAAAGTCAGGAGAACCATTACAAATTTTAGGCTAGCTTAGTCTTTCGTAGCAACTCCAGGCCAGCCAGGGCTACGTAAGAGGAATTAGTCTTGTTTTATTTTGTGCCAAGCTATCCTGGAACTTACTATGTACACCAGGCTAGTCACGAACTCACAGAGATCTGCCTGCCTCTGCCTCCCAAATGCTGGGATTAAACGTCTGTCACTACAAGGAATCTGTTTTATAAATGAAAGATCTGAATGAAAGCATTGCTTCTGCACTAAGTATATTTGACTTTTTCTTGTTATTATCCTCTAAATCATACAATCCAACTATTTACATAGCATTCAGTATTAAAAATAATGTAGGGATGGTTTTGATTGTTTCAGAAGTTACATATAAACACATACGCACTTCCATTTCATATTGTGGAATAATCTTTCTGTACACTGTGGAAAAGTGCCACTCTGATTTGTTTAATATAAAAAAAAACTGAATGGTCAATAGCTCGGTAGGATTTACAAGCACAGAGGACGCTGGGAGGAAGAACGGTGAAGATGAGAGGAGGCACCAGGCACACAAAGCAAGCAGCATGGGCATTGCAAAGTGAAGGTAACTGAGCCACATAAAGCAACGTGGATTGAAGGATATGGGTTCATTTAAGTTACAAGAGCTAGTTTGAAACAAGCTATTGCAGTTATTTGGGAGCTGGCCGGCAGGACAGAGAAAGACTGGCTACAGTTTCAGATGAGAGATTTGTGAATCACTGATTTGAGCATCCGCAGAGATCCCTGGAACTAATATCCCATGGATTCTAGCTACTCAACTTTAGTGCCATTTCAAAGAAGTGACAAAAAAAAATTAAAGGAAGGGCTGAAGAGATGGCACAGAGGTTAAGAGCACGGATTGTTCTTCCAGAGGTCCTAAGTTCAATTCTGAGCAACCACATGGTGGCTCACAACCTTCTGTAATGAAATCTGGTGCCCTCTTCTCGCCTTCAGGCAGACACACAGACAGAACACTGTAAATGAAATAAATAAATAATTTTCCTTTAAAAATAATTTAAAGGAAAATGCCACTGGTGAGCAAAAGGCACTATTGACTTCATAGTGCTGGAGAAGGACTGTGCCTCCAGATTTAAGATGCCTGCTAGTTCACAAAGTAGAAACCCCTAAATCAGGAGGAGGGATAAAGTTCTCTGTGAAATTCCCTAGGGAGGGGCTGGAGAGATGGCTCAGTGGTTAAGAGCATTGCCTGCTCTTCCAAAGGTCCTGAGTTCAATTCCCAGCAGCCACATGGTGGCTCACAACCATCCGTAATGAGGTCTGGTGCCCTCTTCTGGCCTGCAGACATACACACAGACAGAATATTGT
>NW_026069737.1:8756-9435 GCF_014885135.2 Alexandromys fortis
AAATCACTTCCATCAGTAAATGAACATACATGAATGTCTTCTATCTTTAAGACAACAACCCACCTAAAAGAAATTCTTTTTTAAAGCGTGAAGGTAGACAATCTTTTTCACTGATGTATCCCTACATTAGTATTTTCTGAATGTGCATACCCCCATTTGTTCACCGTCAAAGCCCTCCTGTCGCTCCATAGACAGGGATGAACAATGAGACCAGAGCCTTCCCATCTCATTGCCTTCCACTCTGCCCTTGTCTCAACTTCTCTAGTTAGTACTACGTGTACTTCGACTTCTGAGTGTTTATATTGTGTTCACCCACCTAGTCTTCTGCCCGCTGAAGTCTTCTCTCCTAACCTTCTCTTCCCAGCTGTCCCCCGGCCTCGCTTGTTTACATGGATACACTATTCAAATATCACTTTAGAATGGGAATGCCTCAGCGTACCTTATGTAACTGATAATTCACCTCTCCAGCTATCTTATCCCCCACCCAGTACGTCTAACTATCTGTATTAGTCAGTTTTCTTGTTATCGTGACAAAATGGAAGGCAAGATTAATTTCGGCTCACAGTGCAAGGGTTTTAATTTACCATGGTGACAAGGATATGGCATAGCATAGTGGTCCCCGTGTCAGAAAACGAAGGTGGGGAAGGAGGAAGGCAGGCAGAGAGGGTAGAAGGGAGAA
>NW_026069738.1:0-6805 GCF_014885135.2 Alexandromys fortis
TGTTCACACAAGCATACGAGCATGCCCCTGCTTGCCCAAGAGTGCAAGTGTCCACAGAAGACAGAAGGTTTCTGATACACTGGAGCTGGAGCTGCAGGTGGCTGGGGACTGCCTGACATGGGTGCTGGGAACTGAACTCCAGTGCTCTGCAAGAGCAGAACATGCTCTTAACAGCTGAGCCATCCCATGGCCTCTTTAACTCCATTTCTACGAGAAGCAGAGAACACCTCGACACAAACCAGAGGACATGAACTAAGTCAACAGGTCCCACAGCATCCATGGGACATTGACTTCAGGACTCCCCGGACACCCAAACCTGTGATACTCGAGTCCCTTAGATAAAATGCCTTAACATTTGCTATGACCTCACACTCCTCTTGCATACTTTACACAACTCTCAAGAATTCGAGTGCAATGTAGATAGTATGTTGTTAGACCGTATTGTTTAGGGCATGGTGGTCGGGAGAAACGTCTGCCCCTGTTCAGTACAGACGCTTTCCTCAAACTGTTTCCATGTTGAGTTCGTGTAGGGAACCCACCCTTAAGGAGGGCTGACAGCAGCTTGACCGCATGATGACAAAATCTGCCTTTCTTATCCCCATCCTAGAGGGCCAGACAGTTTCTGCTCTGTAAGAGCTTTGAGGGCTTTTAAGGAAACTTAAATTTTGAGGATTACATTATCGAAATTAGGAGAGGTTCTTAAGTTACCTCATTTATTAGAGACAAAGGTCCATTCCTACTTTTGAAAAAAAAAAAAGAAAGAAAGAAAAGAAAATCCTTCAGTGGGGACCTAGCAGGCATCTTTGAGGGAAGTATTGTTTTTAAAAATATTGTGTGTGTGTGTGTGTGTGTCTGTGTGTGTGTGTCTATGTGCCTGTGTCTCTGTGTATGTGTCTGTGTGTGTGTGTCTCTGTCTGTGTGTGTGCCTGTGTATCTGTGTGTGTGCCTGTGTCTCTGTGCCTGTGTCTCTGTGTGTATCTGGTGAGTGGTGCATGCATGTGAGTGTGCAGGTGTTTCCACTCTTGTATAAGCATGTGTGGCTCAGAGCAGGACCTTGGGTATCTTCCTCTATCAGTCTCTTCCTTGTTGCCGAATAACAGAGCACTGACTTGCCGTTTAGGATAGACTGGCTTGTCAGTGAGCTCTTGGGATCCTTTTCCTCTGCCGCTCAAATCGGGGCATACAGATGTGCACAGATGTGCTCTACTTTTTATGTGAGGACCGGTGATTCACACTCAGGTCCTAGGGTTTGTATTTTGAGTGCTCTTACCCACTGGGTTTTTTTTTTTTTTTTTTGCTTGAGGAACTCTAAAGGAAACAGTTCACACAAAGTCAAATGGTATGTTATAAATAATAAACAGTCATCTCCTAAAATACGACTTATGGAGGTCACCATGCACTGCCCACTTGTCTAGGGGTCACCATCCATGCCACTCATTAAAGCAGTAACCTTCCTTGTCCCTCTTGTTACTGACCCAGTGTTCTGGAAACAGTTTAAGCTTCCTTCTCTAATTCAAATCAACCCCCTCATGTTCTTTGCTCACAATCTTCTTGATCCTGCTCTTTCCCACCCTTTGGAGACTCTTGAATCCTGTCTATGCTCAGAGATTCCCTATGCCACATAAACCCTCCAAAAGACTGCTTTTGTAGATTGTTGCTAATTCTTTTCTTTCTTTTTTCTTAAAAAAAAAA
Source organism: Alexandromys fortis (assembly GCF_014885135.2). NCBI lineage: Eukaryota > Metazoa > Chordata > Mammalia > Rodentia > Cricetidae > Alexandromys > Alexandromys fortis. Next base: position 1,693 of record NW_026069738.1, read on the forward strand.
AGGATGTGTGTGTGGTGTGATGTAATGTGTGTGTATGTGTTNTGTGTGTGTATGTGTTTTAGCTGCATGTATGTATGTGCATTATGTGTGTTCAGGTGCCCACAGAGGCCAATGGGGCATCAGATCTCATAGAACTGGAGTCACAGGCAGTTGTGAGATGCCATATGGGTATTGGGAATGGGGCTTGGATCCTCTGCAAGAGAAGCCAGTGTTCATAAGCCCTGAGCCACCTCTCCAGCTCCTTGCTTGGATTTGGATTATTAACTACTTACCAATTTATAACCTTCCCATGTCTAAAACCTCAGGACATTTGTTTCTCAAGCCCACACCCTTGGGGGTGAAGCAGATTGCAGAGTGGGAGCTGGCCCTGTGCGGTGTCACCACATGGTGGAAAGCAGGGCTGCACCCTTGAGATTCAAGGGTGCAGGAACAGGAGAAGCCCTTCCTCCATTAAACAGAAGGTTCCTGCCTGCTTTATAGCAAACTTAGAATTCCAGAATACAACTAAGAGATTTTTGATTCACAGGCAACTTAACAATCACCTACAACTCATGTTTCAAAGCATCTTACTAGAAATATTAAGTGCATCAAGTATCATGTATGTGAGCATGCATATATGCTTTCTATGACATGTATGGATTTATTTCTTCTTTACTTACAATATGTTATGCTTTTGAAAAATGTCTTGGGTTTTTTAATTTAAGCTAGGTTGTTTTGCAGGCAGTTTCCTACCTTTCCTGTTATTTTTAATTATGTGTCTGCATGTCTGTGTAGGGGAATGTGCACGTCAGTGCAGTTGCCTAGGGGTGCCAGAAGAGGGCATCAGAGTTACAATTACAGGTGGGTTTGCACCGCAGATGTGGGTGCTGGGAACTAAGCTCAGGAACTCTGCAGGAGTAGTAAGTGCTCTTAACCGTTGAGCCATCTTTAATCAGCCTGATGCCTCCTTTAGATGACAGTCCTGAGGCCCAGAAGTAAACGATGCTTCTCTACCCAGCTTTTCTCTTCAGTCATTTCTACATACAAAATATACAAGTCTCTTACCAGCTCAGGTACCACCCAGGCCAACATCCTGGGCCTTGGGTTGGTCCACACTAACATCTACCCCATCTGTGGCCTGGTGGAGCGTGCAAAGGGACTGATGCTGTGGAATGATAGCCACGGGATTTCCATGACTCGGGCAGGGCACCAGCAGCTGAGAGGAGTTTCCGTGAGGGTCCAGTGATGACGGTGCACTAGAGGTCAGAGGCCTTGAACCAAACCAATGACTCAGTGCAATGAACATTTGTGGGTCGGGCTGAATAGACAAAAGGGTGTATATATACTGTGTGATACACAGCCGCTCTGAATGTGGCTAGGAGGAATAGAGAGATGCTGGAGAGACGGGAAAACAGGGGAGTGAGGTGTGTTTTGTTTGCTTTGTTTTTAATTCATCTTCGGGGGTTTCCTTTGGGGGAGGACATTTGCAAGGGTGAGGGACAAATATGCAGGGACCAGGAGGTGAAAGGGATTGGGGTGCATGATGTGAAATTTCCAAAGAATCAATAAAGGACTAAGTTATACAAAATATACAAGTCTCTATTTTATAGTCAGGAACCAGAACTTCTCATAGATTTTCCACCAAATAGAAGATTACACTCAGCTACTTAGGAAAATTCAACTTTAGTTTTACTTTCCCACGGCTATTTATGCTAGGAACCAGTTTGTCAATTTTCACTGACTTTATTTGATGTGATGAGACACCATGACCAGGGAAACTTATGAAGAAAACATTTATTTGGGGGCCTGTGCACAGTTTTAAGAGGGCAGTCCATGATCATGGCGAGGAGCATGGTGATAGACAAGCTGTAGCCAAGAGCTCACATCCTGATCTGTAAGCTTCGGGCAGAGAGAGCAACTGGGCATGGTGTGGGCTTTTGAAACCTCAAAGCCCACCCCTGAGGGAAGCACCTCCTCCAACAAGGCCACTCCTCCTAAACCTTCCCAAACGTTTCCACTAACTGGGAACCAAGCGCTCAAACATGAGTCTGTGAGGGACATTCTCACTCAAACCACCGTACTGACCTATGGTACTCATGGAACAGCCTCCCTAGTTTCCCCTGGCACGTCAGTGGTGCGTGTAGGATGTCACGATTCCCTTCACATTAGCTCTCTAAGACAGTGTCACGCTGGTAGGATCGCCCTTGCTGGAAGATGAGCTACTATTTTTTTTTTCAAAGAAAAATCTTTTGGACTTAATTTATTCTCTTGGTTTTCTAATTAATTTTTTAATTAGTGCATATTTATTTTGATTTTTATTATTTTCTCCCTTGCTTTAAGTTTAATCTTTTTCTAGTTCTTTAAGATAGAAGCTGTCTTTGGGGCTTTTGTTCTGCTCTAATCTCAGTGTTTGTGTTTTTAAATTACACTTAGATGCTGCTAGGAGCACACCACAGACATTTTGGTAGCTGTGTTTTTAATCTTCTTTCAGTTCAAAAATACTTTGCAATCTCCACTTTGATTTCTTTGTGACTCATTATTTTGTCCCCAGGTATTTGAGGGTCGCTCCAGCAACTTTCATCAGGCAATGGTACATGGTATACTTTGCATGATTTGAGTTCATTTTACTTTATTGACACTTGCTGTATGGACCAGAATAAATTATATTTTGATAAATTTTACCATGGACACTTGAAAAGAATACATAGTAGTCTGATACTGCTGGATGGAGACATAGTGCCAGTAAATGAGGCTGATTGACTGTGATGTCAGCTGTGGAATTCTCTGCCTAAAACTGTAGCTTCCAAAATGGGTACATATGTCCCTGAAAAAAAAATGTCTATTGAATATATACCACATATAACATGTTACTAAAATAACATGTATACATATGTCCTTAAAAAGAAACTAAGTTTAGTAATATTGACAGACTCGCAATGCCATTTACACCTTCTGTTATTTGTTTATTACCTTTATACATTGTAACATACAGGTTGGCTTCCAAAATGACTTTTAGAGCTAGATTTTGGATTGTATGAGTCAGATTTGCATCCGTGGGACAAAATACCCTAGGATAATTAGTTGAAAAGGAAGAAAGATTTTTTTGGCTCATGGTTTCTAAGAAGTTAGTCTATGGTTATTTGACCTTTGGGTCTGTGGTGTTACAGTAGATCACGGCCAAGCATGTGGCCGAGGTTGTTGTCCTTGAGAAAGCCATGAAGCAAAGAAAAACACAGGAGTAGTCTCGGTCCCGACAATTCCTTCATGGGCACATTTTTAAGCCATGGAGGTAATTCCAGAACCAATCTGTAACAGATTTTTAAATTTTGGAATACTTACATGAATGATTATTTACCTAGAGATAAAACTCAAATCTGAACATAGGGTTCATTGATACAAGCATTGTAAATATGGATTGAAGGTAAGGCTTTATCTTCTTAACGATCTTGTATTTGAAGCAGTTTGTGTGTTGTATTGAGCGTCACACACCTCCCACCACCACGGTACCCCTGGTCGGAGATGCTGAAGAAACTGTGCTGTGCATCACATGGGATGTAGAATCTTCCACTTGCTATCACATTAGTGCTTCTGTGTTGCGGGAGCTCCTTCCACCCCTTCAGCCAATAGCCGCTGAGATACCAGCACACTGGGGCGTGGTCTCTCTCTCTTTAAAAAAGCAGCGACTGCCCTCCACTTGCTCTTGCTTCCGGCTCCGCTTCCAGCTCCTAGACTCCTTTCCTGATCTCAGAGGGCTGTTGTCTTAAACGGTGATCTGTAAATTTTTCCCCTTTAAATAAATAACCATTCTATTAATCATAATTCCAAACTGGTGTGGGATTGTATGTGACTTATGCCTTCACTTATGGACTTGGAACACTGGGGATCTTAGGGTTAGTGTTGCTCAGCCTCTCCTACAGTATTTACTACAGGATTCAGGAACACGGTCGATTTTTATCTGGGCAAAGTGGTACAGGTCCATAATCCTAGCAGTTGGGAACTGGAGGAAGGAGGATCAGGAGTTCGAGGTTGTCCCCAGCCACACAGTAAGTCTGAAGCATTTGAGACCCTACCTCCAAAAATGAAACAAGGGCCTATAAGTGACAGATGTTATCCAATACTTGGCCTTGAAGTCAGGGGATACCATGCAACTTTTAGCTCCATGAGGAGATTCACAAATGTACTCTTAGTCTGGAGAACCCCTGAAATTATTTCCAAGTCTCAGGAAAACTCTATCTGGGAATCCTTACATTGTAGATGTGACAACCTGATAATAATTGCCGGTTTTCTTTTGAATAGGCAGTGATATATTCCTCTGACCATCTTTTACTTTGGTCAGCTGCTTTGCTAGAATCTTTGTCTAGTCCCCCCCCACCACACACACACACTTGGTTTTTTAAGCTTATGCGTGTATCCAAACCGCATCAAAACTCCAGACCAGGAGGTTCTGATGAGCTCGATACACACTGCATGTGTGCAGCTGTAGCTCCGTCCTCATTTAAAATTCAAATGTCTCCGAGCCATCTGTTATTTAGTTAAAATTAGCTTACCTTTCTCGAAATGGATGTCCTTAGTGCCTTTTCATCAAATGTGAAAACTCTGGAGGAAAAAAAAAGCACACATTTTTGTAAAATTACTTGCTTAAGACAAAATGGGACTTGACTTTTCTGAAAACGGAAGAAGTAGTCTAATTTATATTGCTCATCAATTGACTTTCATTAATGTTATTTACAACGTGAAAATTTGTTAGCAATTTTGTTGGAAGGAAAGCCACTAAAACTATAAACAATATAATATGCTGGATAAAAAAATTAAAACTGTTATTTTGTGGTTTACTTTTTAGGTTATTATATTTATGCGTATGAATGTTTTGCCTGTATATATGTCTATGTACACAGTCTGCCTGGTGCCCACAGAAGTCAGAAGTGGACACCTGGTCTCCTATGGTTGTGAGCAACCATGGAGGTGCTGGGAACTGAGCTCAGGGCCTCTGTGAGAGCAAAAAGTGCTCTTAACTTCGGAACCATCTTTTCAGCCCCCACACTATTCTTTTAGAATTAAACCTAAAAAGAAAGAAAGAACTCTCTGCTTTTTGTTTGTTTGGTGTTTTTTGTTTTGCTTTGTTTTTTGAGATAGG
>NW_026069739.1:0-641 GCF_014885135.2 Alexandromys fortis
AACTTACCTCCTGGTTTCTACAGACACCCCAACTAAACCAAAAAAAAAAAAAAAAAAGCCTGTCTCCAAAGCCGGGAAAGCCGGGATAGGGTGGCTTAGGGCAGAAGCAGGTACCTTCTCCTCTTCCCTGCTGGCTTTACTTTAATTTTTAAACAAAGCCTTGTTATGTAGCCCTGACTGACCTGGAATTTCCTCCCAGCTTGAATTAGAAATTTCTGAGCAACATCCTGGGGGAAACATCTGGAATAAGATGTCGGATCATGAATTTGCGTGGTGAGCTCTTTGAAGGCTCCGGTAAGTGTACAATTTGAAGCTGGATATTTGGTTCATACCATAACCCTAGCGCTCTAGTGTGGTAGGGTGAAGCAGGAGAATTGTCTAGAATTTCAGGCCAGTCTGTAAGACTTGAACTTAAAAACAAAACATTTTAAGTCTAAACTCACTACTCAGGCCTCCAGAGACAGAGCCCATTTCCAGGATCTGAGCTTCAAGGTTCACACCTGGTTACACTGGAAGTCCCCTTCTGGGGGTGGGGTGCTGAGCCAGTGGTTTGGCTCTCTCTCTTTCCAAGAGCACCTCTGCCCTCACCCTATCTCAGCTTTGGAGATGGGGGAAGAGAGGGAGAGAAGGAAGGGAGGGAG
>NW_026069739.1:5203-6823 GCF_014885135.2 Alexandromys fortis
AAAAAAAAAAAAAAAAAAAAAAAATCCGGAAGCTTTTCTTCCTTGCAGAAGTCATGGCCCTTCTCTAACTATTGCTGAGACAATGACGGGGGGAGGGGGCACTCTGCATAATTGAGGGGTCTGAAGAGCTTTTTACCACAGGGCTCTTGTGGTACAGCAGCCTCTGACTCTGGCCTCAGGCCTGATGTGGAGTTCATCCGTCCCCTCAGCTTGCTCTTCTGCACAAGCCTCCCCCAGTGTGCAGCAAGAGACAGGACCTGGACAACTGCACTGAGCACAGAGCACACTCAGGATGGACCTTGCCTAATGTGCTCCTGAGTGCAAGGCCCACCCCTGAACGTGGAGGGGCAGGGTTGATCTGGGATTTGAACCCCGACCGTTCTGCCTTGTCTAGTGCACTTCCCATGCCAGTGGCCAGGCCTGTCCTTTGTAGGGCCAGGCTGTGGTCCCCATGTGACCCCTCCCTGGAGGCTCAGAGGCTCAGCCTTCTGTGGAGTGTGTGTTTTGGCAAATCAGTCATAGATCTAACCACTCTCTTCTCTCTCCCTGAAGAACCCAGCACCTCTGACCCACTCGCTGGCTGCCGGCTGCTCACCACGGCTCTGCCCCCTGTCCTTCGGCGAAGGAGTTGAGTTTGATCCCTTACCACCAAAGGAAATAAAGTGAGTGAACAGACCCTGATATTATTTTTCTTAAAATGTTTTTAAATTCCAGGTCTAATTGCTATTGTTTTAAAAAGTTAATTATGAAAATGTCCCGAAGACTGTTAGTAGTTTGACTTGTTTTCTTGCATGTCTAGTTAAATATGTAGATACACCATTTATTTATGCAGATAGTTAGTTAAAGTTTCCGGACGGGACTTTGCTATGTCGAGTCAGCTGGCTTGGCATTCATTATGTAGGGTAGGTTATCATCCAAGCTTCGGATGATATTTCTGTCTCAGCTTCCTGAGTGTCAGGATTACAGGTGTGCAACACTATGTCTACTAGACACTTGATAAAAGTGAGATTTTGAGATGAAGTTCTACCGCATGATCTATGCATTTCATACACTGTGCCTTCGGGTGCCAAGGATTTTGTTGAACATCACTTCTTTCCTGAAGCCACTCATCCCCTCTCTCCCACCTGCAAGGTGCTATGACCCTGTCTTATGTTATGTCACTGGACAGGTCCTCTGGGAATGATCTCACCCGGGATGATTGGGGGGCAAAGAGTCCTGGAGAGGTTCCAGCAAAGGGCTGTCTTTTTAGCGAAAGGAATTTTACTTTTGGCGACTGGGGTTTTGTAGCTGGAGTTTCAGCTGCCTGAACACAAAGGGGCCTTTGATATGGAACAGAGGGAGGTTCATCCATTTAGAGGTGAGCAGGTTAGCCTTTTATTCCCCGGGAGCTTGTGTTTCTGACAAAACTGGGACATGACTTTGTGACACTGGCTCCCATCAGCGTCTCGTGACTCCAGGGAGAAGAGACAAAATGCTGGGTCTCAACCACGTGATGCTCGTGGAGATGCATCTGTGAAGCTGCAGTATTAATGTAGCCAAGTTGTCACTGTGATGCTTCTAGAACACACCAGCTCCCAGCCGTGAAGGGTGTGTACACCTACAGTCCCAGCCAGCACTCAG
>NW_026069740.1:0-1575 GCF_014885135.2 Alexandromys fortis
GTCTAGTTTCTTGAGTTCTTTATATCTTTTGGAGATCAGGCCTTTGTCTGATGTGGGGTTGGTAAAGATCGTCTCCCATTCAGTAGGATGCCTTTTTGTCTTAGTGACAGTGTCCTTTGCTTTACAGAAGCTTCTCAGTTTCAGGAGTCCCATTTATTCAATGTTGCTCTTATTGTCTGTGCTACTGGGGTTATATGTAGGAAGTGGTCTCCTGTGCCCCTACGTGGCAGTCTACTTCCCACTTTCTCTTCTATCAGGTTCACTGCAGTTGGATTTATATTGAGGTCTTTAATCTATTTAGACTTGAGTTTTGTGCATGGTAATAGATATAGACCTATTTTCATTCTTCTACAGGTTGACATCCAATTATACTAGCATGATTTGTTGAAGATGCTTTCTTTCTTCCATTGTATACTTTTAGCTCCTTTGCTGAAAATCAGGTGTTCATAGGTTTGTGGGTTAATATCCGGGTCTTTGATTGGATTCCATTGGTCAATGTCTCTGTTTTTATGCCAATACCAAGCTGTTTTCATTACTGTAGCTCTGTTACAAAGTTTGAAGTCAAATGGTAATGCCTCTGGAAGTTCCTTTATTGTATAGGATTGTTTTTGGCTATTCTAGGATTTTTATTTTTCCAAATAAAGTTGATTACGGTTCTCTCAAGATCTGTGAAGAATTTTGTTGGGATTTTGATGGGGATTGTGTCGAATTTATAGATTGCCTTTGGTAGAATTGCCATTTTTACTATCTTGATCCTACCCATCAAAGAGCAAGAGAGATCCTTCTGTTTTCCTGTGTCCTCTTCAATTTCTTTCATCAAAGCCTTAAAGTTCTTGTCAAATAGATATTTGGTTAGAGTTACCCCAAGATACTTTATGTTATTTGTGGCTGTTGTGAAAGAAAAGATATGGTGAGAGTGAACAGCCTTGTCTTGTTCCTGATTTTAGTGGAATGGCTTTGAGTTTCTCTCCATTTAATTTGATATTAGCTGTTGGCTTGTTGTATATTGCTTTTATTATATTTAGATATGGTCCTTGTATCCCTAACCTCTCCAAGACCTTTATCATAAAAGGTGTGTTGAACTTTGTCAAATGCTTTGTCAGCATCCAAAGAAATGATCGTATGTTTTTTTCTTTAAGTTTATTTATATGATGGATTACATTGATAGATTTTCATATATTGAACCAGCCCTGCATCTCTTGGATGAAGCCTACTTGATTGTAATTGATAATTTTTTTATGTGTTCTTAGATTCGGTTTGCCAGTATTTTATTGAGAATTTTTGCATCAATGTTCATGAGCAAGATTTGTCTGTAATTCTCTTTCTTGGTTGAGTTTTTGTGTGGTTTTAGAATCAGAGTAACTGTAGCTTCATAAAAAGAGGTTGGCAATGACTCTTCTGTTTCTATTATGTGAAACACATTAAGTAAAGAGTATAGGTATCAGCTCTTCTTGGAAATTCTGGTAAAATTCTGTATTAAATCCATCTGTTCCTGGGGTTTTTTTTTTGGTTGGGAGTTTTTTTTTTTTTTTTTTTTTTTTTTTTTTTTTTTTTTTTTTTTTTTTTTTTTTTTTT
>NW_026069740.1:4691-6699 GCF_014885135.2 Alexandromys fortis
AACCAGAGGGTAAACACATTGTGTGACCACAGCCACAGCTTCCACTCCTACAAATCACTGCACAGGAGTGTACCAACACTGCTGCAGGGACCATGTCAGGTACCTGATTTGCTCTGGAGCAAATCAGCATTTCTCTAGAACTTTCTGATTTGATGCTTCTTCTGAAAGTGGGTTTATAAATTGTGGCTATTTACATCATCCATTTACTGCAAGTTCTTTTCTAACAAAGGATCAGGGAAAGACATATGAAAGGAATAACTTGGATAGTTCTTTTCTAAAAACGTTTACTTTCACAGTTTTTGGAAATAGTGATATAGTCAACAAAAAAGGTGTCTGCAGTTGATAACCCAAGCTCTTAAAAAGTCTTTTCATACTAATATACATTGGTCATATTCCCCACTCTAACTCCTTCACTTCCTCTCCACCTCCCAACATGACCCTTGTCTTATTGGTAACCAAAAGTTCTGGTGCTATTCGACCACAGAATTTAGTTATTTGGATTTATCAAAACTCATCAGTCCTTTTCTGATTATCTAGCACAGGGCAGCATGTTCACAGTTAAAAAGCAGAGATGAAAAGTTGAGGCATGCAGGGAGTTAGATAGAAGGCATTTCTAGGGTGGTGATCTTTTCTTTGAGGAAGGGAAAACTGTAAATTAATGGAAAATTGCAGATTATTTGATTAATATTTTCATGTTTCTCAAAACAGATACATTATGAAATTTAAAGTAATAAGAATTTCCTCTACTCATTATGGTTTCAAAAGTCCCACATTCAAAAGTACATATGCGTGCGTGCATACACAGACACACACATGCATACATGTTAATCATGAAGTGCAGCTTTTAGATGTTTATCCTATTTTATCAGTGCAAACTCTCATGTACCCTTGAGCCAGGACCCTTGTCTTTGCTGCTCATCCATAATGTCCCTCCAAGACAAGGCCCAAGCAGAAGCCAATCTGTGAGAGCTGTTGGCAAGTCTTAACTCAGTTTCCTCAACCCATGTGGTTCCCCTCTAGGCCCACCCCCTATCTAGAAATTTCATCTGAACACCCTCTTGCTGAAGCTAATCCTACACACAAGTTGCTACCACCGTCATTCTTCTTTGGCTCTCCAGGTTCATGGAAAAAATGAAATTATGTTGACAATACAGAGTTCGCAATCTGAACTAAATAAAGAGATAGAAACAGTGGATACAAAATTTTATTAGACTAACTGAACACTTTAAAAAACAAACAGAATGTATGCAATCGTGTAGTTAAATTCCATCTAGCATATTATAGAACCTAAAGTTACTTTCATTGTTTTTGTATTGTTTTTGTTTTTGAGACAGAGTTTCTATGTGTAGCATTAGAGATTGTCCTAAAACTTGCTTTGTAGACCAGGCTGGCCTTGAACTCACAGAAATCTGCCTGCTTCTGAATCCTGAGTGCTAGGATTAAAGATGTGTGCCAACTCTGCCTGGCTTTAGCTTTTTTTCCTTACTGTCACTTGAAGAGGGTTTGTGTAGTCACCAGGTAGCAACTGATGAACACAGACCTTTAACAATGTTCTACAAGTGTTTATGGGACAATGACAAATGTAATCCATTTTCTTGAGAACTTGGGTTGCTGTTTTAACTGTGTAAATATGTGTTACATTTGTTTATGCCGCAGAATATTACTTTAACCATATAACGCTGTGTTACATTTGTTTATGCAGCATTTGTTTAATTATGTAAAGATGTGTTGCCTTTGTTTCACATCACCTGCTTTAGGCACCTGATTGGTCCAATAAAGAGCTGAACAATGAAAGGCAGGGTAGAAAAAGGATAGGTGGGGCTGTTGAGCAGAGAGAATTAAGTAGGAGGAGAAATCTAGGCAAAGGAAAAGGTGAAGAGAACTAGGAAGAAAGAGCGTGACAAGCCCAGGGTTAGAAGCCAGAGCTGCAAGCCAGACACAGAAAAGACCATACAGAAAGAAAGGAAGGGGCCGGGCGGTGGTGGCGCACGCCTTTAATCCCAGCACT
>NW_026069741.1:0-1739 GCF_014885135.2 Alexandromys fortis
ATATCCTGATATGGGTGAGACTGTTACATGGGCAGGGAATTGTGACCTGCATCAGGTGGAGAAGGTGAACTTAGTACTAGAAATCAAGTAAGCATTCCCTGCTCTCTTTGCCTGCTGAAGACATCAAGCAACCTCCTTCAGCATGACTGTCCTGACTTCCTCACAGAGGTAAGTCACAGTGTGAGCTCTCAGCTAAAATTAGCCCTTTCTCCCTTCAGTTGCTTTTGTCAGGGAATTTTAATAGAGTCATGGGAAAAGATATAAGACAGATAGTAAGCACACATTTTTATGTTAAGTTTGTTTTACCTCCTGAGTTATGCTTTGTGTCTCATTCGCTTTGGGTTCTAAGCCTTGTAATAGCCGGAATGATAAGCCATTTTGATGCTTCTTCGCGCTGTAGGAGAAACTTCATAAATCTGAGTCAGCTACACTTGAGCTGCCCAGTGCCCCTCTAATGTATGTTTATGAGCAATTACCCATTGCAAGCACTTTATTATTTTGATGCGTACCTGTGAAATCACATTCCTATTTTGAAATAATTATATTTAAGATTATACCACCAAAAATCTCAGTAATATAATTATTTTTGTTATACATGCTTTGTGCATATTTTTCTTTGTGATCCATCTGCGTTGTCACAAATTTTGCAGTTGCTGTGCTGGAATTGATGGAGTATTAGGTGGAAAGGCCCACTGATGCTGCTCCTGGGAATGATGGATTTCCCTCCAGTGAGAAGGTGGAGCTGAGGTATGTGCACAGATGCTCCTGCAGTTCCATCTTGACTTGTGACTTTCTGGGTGGGTGGCAATTAGTCTTGTGCTGAGGTTAGTTTCATTCATCTCTGCAGATACAGAATGGGGAAAATTTCATATTGAACATCACTGGTAAGGGGGAGGGGCTGAGAGGCAGTAGCCAGAAATGTGATCCTAGCTGTCACTACATTCCGTAAGATGTTGAGATTTGTTGAGCATACATGAGTACACACACACACATACATGCACACCTCATTTATCTGTGGTCAGACCATCACACGCCACTGAAGGATGCAATCTCTTTTGAGACACAGTACATAGGCTCCATTCATCTAGAGACTTATCCAATAGCCACGTGAATAGTTAAGCCAAGCTGACATGGGAAAGGCAAGCTGGGAAATATTTCATGCAAATGTCTCCAAGTGGCAAAGATACTTTATTTCATCTCACCTTGTTACTTTGATCCACACCCAGTGACAATTTTTATAACCTTTTCCTTCCATATTTCTGATGTTTATTAAGCATTTATTCTATAGGTCTTTATTCTCTGGAATTCTAAATACCCAGTTTTATTCCATTCAAAATTCTGTCATATTAATATCATTATTCTTCTATAAGTTAAAGTAGAGATGTAAAAAGGAAATAATTAGTACTACAGTATAAACTATTAATTCTGAGAGTCAGACTTGTGATCAGTCTTTGCCTGCATCTGATATAAATACCTTCTCTGACTGTGTATTTGCTTCCACCATGAGTGTTATGTGAACTGTAGCATCTACCAGGCAGTGACACTCATTCCTACATTGCATGTGTTATCTCCTGAGATTTAAGAGGATAGCAAGTATACGCTCAATAATGTAGCTTAATCAATGGAGGAAAACAATACACATGAAAATGTGCTCAAGTAGGTCTCTTTCCTTATTTCAACAGCTACAAGGGTAGAGGACTCTACCCTGACTACCCTTCCAAAATGTCCTTAACCTGAAC
>NW_026069741.1:6740-7413 GCF_014885135.2 Alexandromys fortis
AAGGAAAGAATATGTGAAAGGAGAGAAACAATCTTGAGTTTTAATCGAAATTCACATGTCATTTACTACTCAAAAGATATTCCAAAAATGGAAAAAGAAAGACTCTTAGGTTAAGTGATTTTCCTACTTTCACACAATTAGTTAAATATGGATCAATAATCAAAGATCTGTGCATTCAAATAGAGTGATCTCAGAAGACAACAGAGCTGATGAAGGAATAAAATCACTTCTATTCCTAAAGTCACTAGAATAGATAAAGTGTGAATAGAAGAAAAATAGTATCAGTGGAAGGGGTAAACATTCACAGGGATTTCTATGGATATCTCCACATGGTAAATGTACAGTTATCCAATCACTTCATCTTTGCAACTTGTTTTTCAGGTATCTGCAGACATGTTGCAAAATACAAATAAGAAGGTAATAGTTAGGAACTGCATTGACTTTATCCGGATCACAGAGCAGCACTGGAATTCAAGTTCTGACCTCAGGCCAAGTACTAAGTCCATTTGCATTCTGTATCTATAGTCTTAAAATAAAGGAGGACAGAGCTGAGCTTTCATATTGTCTGATAATGGCGTAAATCACCTTAATATGCAACCATTAGTGAACCATTATTGAAGGCCTAGCTCTTTAGTCAGGGATATTTCAAGCTTGTGTGTATGGTAATTGCCTT
>NW_026069742.1:0-974 GCF_014885135.2 Alexandromys fortis
CAAAAAAGGGAAAAACACACAAATTAATATCTCCAACAATGAAAACTAAATTAACAGGAGATAGCAATCACTGGACATTAATATTACTTAATATAAATGGACTCAACTCACCTATAAAAAGGCACAGGCTAACAGATTGAATACAAAAACAGAATCCATCCCTCTTCTGCATACAAGAAACACACCTTAACTTCAAAGACAGACATTGTCTCAGAGCAAAGGGTTGGGAAAAAATATTCCAACCAAATGGACCTAAGAAACAAGCAGGTGTAGCTATCCTAATATCTAACAAAATAGACTTCAAACTAAAATCAATCAAAAGAGACAAAGGACATTTCATATTAGTCACAGGAAAAATCCATCAAGAGGAAATCTCAATACTAAACATCTATGCCCCAAAACAAGGGAACCCTCATATGTAAGAGAAACACCACTAAAGCTTAAACCATACATTAAACTCCACATACTAATAGTGGGAGACTTAAAACTCCCCTCTCACCACTGGACAGGTCAATCAGACAAAAAATGAACAGAGAAATAAGGGAACTAACAGATGTTATGACTCAAATGGACTTAACAGACATCTATAGAATATTCCATCCAAATAAAAGAGAACATACCTTCTTCTCCGCACCTCATGGAACATTCTCAAAAATTGACCACATACTCAGTAACAAAACAAACCTCAACAAATACAAAAAAAGTTGGAATAATCCCATGTATCTTATCAAATCACCATGCTTTAAAACTAGAAATCAACAGCAATACTAATTCCAGAAAGCCCACAAACACGTGGAAATTAAATAATGTTCACCTAAATTATCAATGGGTCAAGGAAGAAATGAAGAGAGAAATTAAAGACTTCCTAAAATTCAATGATAATGACCACACAACATACCCAAATTTATGGGACACAATGAAAGTAGTGTTAAGAGGAAAGTTCAAAGCACTAAATGCCTAGATAAAGAAGCTGA
>NW_026069742.1:2776-5142 GCF_014885135.2 Alexandromys fortis
AGAAACCCTGTCTTGAAAAACAAACAAACAAAAAGATACAGGTAGGAGTGAGGTGAAAATGGGCTTTTAAGTACTCCCTGGAGCTGTGGCTTCATACAGGTTCTGGAAAAAAAAAAAGACCTAAATTTGCAAATTTATAAGCAGAGCTTGAGGAACATCCTTTTCTTCTCCATCCCAGCTGGCTTGGTAAGCTTTGACTGGAAGTTCCTCTGGAGCCTTCCTGATTCTGGAGTCTCCTAAGCTGGTCAGTCACCAGCCTGACTAAACCTTGGCATTTTACTCCTGCCCACACCAGACTGGCCCCAGAAGACCTCCTGCATTTTGTAGATCAGAGTCCTGAAGCTCAGAGACTTCAGGAGGGGCCACAGGAAAACTGATGGCAGAACTCAGTCCCTTGCTTTGGTTAGTCACACTCGAGAGCATGGCCTTTGGAGTGCGATTTCAACTTGAATCCCACTTCTACCAATTTGGGGCTGTATAGCTTTGGAATTCTGTTTTTGTTTTGTTTTTCAAGACAGAGTTTCTCCATGTAGCCTTAGCTGTCCTGGAACTAGTTCTGTAGACCAGGCTGCTCTTGAACTCACAGAGATGCCCCTGCCTCTGTTTCCCCAGTGCTGGGATTAAAGGTGTGTGCCACTACTGCCCGGCTGGGTATCTTTATTTTATCTCTATGAATCTGCTTTTTCATATGTAAAATGAGGAGGGCATTATCTACCTCCAGGGTTGGGGAGAGGTGTGCATGGGCTATGAAATGTCTGACACGATGCTTGGAACAGTCCAGGCTTAATAAACAGCAGCTAGCAGTAGCATTTCCCCGAATCCTTTTGGACAAGTTCATTATCATTATCAACTAAGTGACATTGAAGCTGCGTATGGTGGTTCATGCTCTAATGCTAACACTTGGGATGCAAAGGCAGGAGGATCTTTCTGAGTTCACATCCAACCTGATATACAGAGTGAGTTCCAGGACAGCCAGGGCTATTTAGGAAAAAACTGTCTCAAAAGAAACAAAATTGAGTGAAGTTGAATGTGGCAGGAGGAAGTAGTGGAAAACAGAGATTATCTGTCCCATTATCTTCTCCACGCTGGATCTTTTTTTTTTAAATATTTATTTATTATGTATACAATATTCTGTCTGTGTGTATGCCTGAAGGCCAGAAGAGGGCACCGGACCTCTTTACAGATGGGTGTGAGCCACCATGTGGTTGCTGGGAATTGAACTCAGGACCTTTGGAAGAGCAGGCAATGCTCTTAACCACTGAGCCATCTCTCCAGCCCCACGCTGGATCTTGAAGTATAGTTATTTGTATACTTATTTTCTTTCAAGAGTGTAATTTGTGCAGTTTGTGTGTAGGCCAGAGATTAATACTGGGAGTCTTCCTCAGTTAGTCCCCGCTTTATTTTTTGAGATAGTCTTTCACTGAACCAAGAGCTTTCCAGTGGGCTGAACTGGCTGGCCAGAAAGCCCAGGGATTCCCTGTTATAGGAGACTGCTTTTTTGTTCCTGGATGCTCAGCCCCAAAATAACCACGCAGAAACTGTATTCATTAAATCAATGCTTGGCCTATTAGCTCTAGCTTCTTATTGACTAGCTCTTACATCTCAATTTAACCCATTTCTATTAATCTGTGTATCACCACATAGCTGTGACCTACCAGCAAGGTTCCATCTTGTCTGTCCCAAGCTACAGCTCCATGGCTTCTCTTTGACTCTGCCTACTCTCTCTACATCTTTTCCAGCCTAGCTATATTCTGTTAAGCCATTGGCCAAAAGCAGCTTCTTTATTAACAAATGGTATACAGAGGGGAATCGCACATTACCTCCCCTTTCCTGTCTAAATGAAAAGGAAGGTTTTAACTTTAACATAGTAAAATTACATATAACAAAACAGGTATCAAGCAAGAATTACAGTTACAACATGTATATCTACTTTATCTTTTATCATAATTAAGGAAACTATAACTATCTGTTCTTCAACTTCATCAAAGACTGCAGAATGATATAATATTACCTAAGTTAACAGGAAGTACATTGTAAGCAACTTTCAAAACTCTAGAAATAACAGAGACATCTTACTGCCTGGGAAGTCACCCAAAGTTCTTCTGTAACATTGCAGGCACCCATCTTCAGCCTACAGGCCCGTAGTATCCGGCAGACTTTTACATGAAGCAGGAAATTTCAAAGACAGTTCCAGGGGCTGGAGAGATGGCTCAGAGGATAAGAGCACTGGCTGCTCTTCCAGAGGTCCTGAGTTCAATTCCCAGCAACCACATGGTGGCTCACAACCATCTGTAATGAGATCTGGTTCCCTCTTCTTTCCCACAGGGATACATGCAGGCAAAATATTGTATATATAATAAATAAAT
>NW_026069743.1:0-1692 GCF_014885135.2 Alexandromys fortis
TTGTGCTTATCATTTTCTTTTCTTTTTAAAATAATATTTAGTTATTTTAAGTCCTGACTACAGTTTCCCCTCCCTCCTTTCCTTCCAACTCCACCCCTGCTGCTTGGCCTCTATCTACCCCAGATCCACTCCTTTTCTCTTTCTATTCAGAAAAGGGCAGGACTCCCATAGGTATGACCAGAACATGACATGTCAAGTTGTAGTAAGACTAAGTACCTCCCCTTGTATTAAGGCTAGACAAGGAAACTCAGTATGAGGAATGGGTCCCAACTGCTATAAAAAGAGCTCACCAAGGCCAGCTTGACTGGGACTGAATGAGCATGTGATCAAACCGGACTCTGAATGTGGCTGACAATGGGGGCTGACTGAGAAGCCAATGATAATGGCATTGGGTTTTGATTCTACTTCATGTACTGGCTTTTTGGAACCCTAGTCTGTTTCGATACACACCTTCCTAGACCTGGATGGAGAGGGGAGGACTTCCCACAGGGCAGGGCACCCTGACTTCTCTTAGGACTGGAGAGGGAGGGGGAGGGAGAGTGGGGGGAGTGTGAGGGAAATAGGAGGAGGGTGGTGGTGGAAAATTTTAATAAATAAATAAATTAAAAAAGATGATATATTTAAAAAAAGAGATACAAAGATAACCCCTGTTCCTACTTTTAGGAGTTCCACAAGAAGACACACCTATACAACTGTCACATATATGCAGAGGGCCTACGTCAGTTCCATGCAGGCTTTCTGGCTATCAGTTCAGTATCTGTGAGCCCCTGTGGGCCCAGATTAGTAGACTCTGTTGTTTTTCTTGTGATGTCTTTGACCCCTGTTTTTTTTTTTTATCATTTTCTAAGAGTTCTCAGTCTGTTTCTTTTTTAAAACCTGGGATACTTTGCGGAGATTTGTCTTACTCTCTTCTCTGCTTCTTGTAACATAGAGATATTTTCTTCATATCTCTATAACTTATTTTTCCTTTTATAATAGGAAGTTTTTTGATTTCTATAACTTAATTTTAATTTTTTCCTAATGTTAAATATGTGAGGAGTTTTTCAAAAAGCTTTGAATTTCCAATATTTTTCTCCTACAACTATGAGCATCAAATAACATAAAGACTGTCAACAATTAACTATTGTGTCATGTCGCACCATGATGACACTGGGTGGTGGTTTGGAGTTACTGAGAAATACATGAAGATACTTTCACAGAGTACAAAGAAGGAGGTTTTAAAAAAATCACTCTATTATCAATAAATCATAATAGCAATACTTAATTTTGTATGCCATGAATTGATGGAGGAAGGTCATTGGCTAATAAAGAAACTGGCTTGGCCCATTTTATTGGTTAGAACATAGGTGGGTGGAGTAAACAGAAGAGAATGCTGGGAGGAAGAGGAAGTGAGGTCAGAAGTAATGCAGCTCCTCTCAGAGCCAGAGGCCTCAGACAGAGAGGCATGCTCCGCTCTCCCGGGCAGATGCACGCAATGAAGCTCCTCAGACCCAGGATGGACATAGGCTAGAATCTTCCCAGTAAGCGCACCTTGGGGTGCTTACACAGATGATTAGAAATGGGCTAAATTAATATGTGAGAATTAGCCTAGAAGAGGCTAGATAGAAATGGGTCAAGCAGTGTTTAAATGAATACAGTTTGTGTGTTGTTATTTCGGGCATAAGCTAGCCAGGCAGCCGGGGTGCTGGGGAC
>NW_026069743.1:5862-6418 GCF_014885135.2 Alexandromys fortis
AGTAAATAAATAAATAAAATATATTTTAAAATATAATATATTGTGATCACAGTTTCCCCTCCCCAGCTTCTACCCATATCCTCCACAACTCCCCAACTGCCCAAACCCACTCTTTTTCTTTTCTCTCCCTCATTAGGAAAACAGAGCAGCATCTTAAAACTAAATAAATAAAATAATAAAGTAAAATAAAAACAAGCAAACTAGACTAGGACAAAACAAGCAAGCAAAAAGAGAGAGACAAAAACACAAGATACACATAGAAACACAGAGATACACACAGAAGTCCCATAAAAGCTGAAAATTGGGAACCATACTACATAAGCAAAAAGAAAAACAAAACAAAATGAAAAACCCAAACCAAAACAACAACAATAAAATCCTGTAAGGTAAAAGAAATTCTAAGGCAAAGTTTTATAACACAAAAAAGCCTCCAAAAATGTCCTTCGAGTTCATTTTGTGTTGGCCATCTGCTCCCGGCCATGGGGCCTACCCTTAAGTTTGGTTATTTATTTATTTATTTATTTATTTATTTATTTATTTATTTAAGATTTCTGTC
>NW_026069744.1:0-2730 GCF_014885135.2 Alexandromys fortis
TTTTGCTTTATTCTGCTTCTGAGATTGGGTTTCCTGCAGCCTCAACTACTCACAGACTACTCTGTTATATAAATGACCTTAAACTCCTGATGCCCCTGTTTCCACTTTTCAGGTACTGGAATTATGGTTGTACCCCACCACACATGGCTAGAATTACTTAACTTCTACAGATGCATATTTATGTCTGTTTTGTTAGTTTGTTTCTAAACATTTCTTGGTATAAATAATAGTATGCTTTCAGTTACAGGTTACAATTTAAAACCAGATGTGCTTAAATATATTGTCTTTTATTCTTGTTTTATGGTCCAGAATAGCCTGTGTGTCCATTTCCACTTTGTCTTTTCTCTTCTTCTATTTATTTATGACTTATTTTCTTCTAGTAACTTTCTAAAATACTTAAGGATATATCCCGTCAGGTACCCAAGGGCAGGGCAGTACTTTAGAAGCAGCTGTTCATATTATATCCACATAGGCTATCATTGGTGTTTTTGATTTTAGCTATTCTGACAGGTGTAAGATGGTATCTCAAAATTGTTTTGATTTGCATTTCCCTGATTGCTAAGAAGTTTGAGCATGACCTTAAGTGTCTCTTGGCCTTCTGAACTTCTACTGTTGAGAATTCTCTGTTCGTTCAGTGCCCCATTTTTTAATTTGGTTAATTAGAGTTTTAATGTCTAGTTTCTTGAGTTCTTTATATATTTTGGAGGTCAGACCTTTGTCTGATGCGGGGTTGGTGAAGATCTTCTCACAATCAGTAGGTTGCCTTTTTGTCTTAGTGACAGTGTCCTTTGTTTTACAGAAGCTTCTCAGTTTCAGGAAGTCCCATTTATTCATTGTTGCTCTTATTGTCTGTGCTATTGGGGTTCTACGTAGGAAGTGGTCTCCTGTACCCATGTGTTGTAGACTACTTAACACTTTCTCTTCTATCAGGTTCAGTGTGTTCAGATTAATATTGAGGTCTTTAACCCATTTGGACTTGAGTCATTCTTCTACAGGTTGACATCCAGTTATGCCAGCACCATTTGTTAAAGATGCTTTCTTTCTTCCATTGTATAATTTTAGTTCCTTTGTCAAAAATCTGGTGTTCATAGGTTTGTGGATTAATATCCGGGTCTTTGATTCTATTCCATTGGTCAACATCTCTGTTTTTGTGCCAGTACCAAGCAGTTTTCATTACTGTAGCTCTATAATAGAGTTTGAAGCCAGGGATGGTAATGCCTCCAGAAGCACCTTTATTGTATAGGATTGTTTGGGTTATCCTGGGTTTTTGATTTTCCATATAAAGTTGATTATTGTTCTCTCAAGGTCTCTGAAGAATTTTGTTGGGATTTTTATGGGGATTGCATTGAATCTATAGATTGCCTTTGGTAGAATTGCCATTTTTACTATGTTGATCCTCCCAATTCAAGAGTATGGGAGATCCTTCCATTTTCTGATATCCTCTTCTGTTGATTTAAGAGCAGCAGGGCTGTGTCCCCTGCACCAGGCTGCCCGCATGGCTGGGTTATGCCCCCGAAATAATTACACGGAAACTGTATTTTTTTAAACATTGCCTGGCCCGGCTAGTTCCAGCCTCTTATTGGCTAGCTCTTACATATTGTTCTAACCCATTTCTAATATTCTGTGTAGCCCACGAGGTGGCTTACCAGGGAGGATCTTAACCTGCGTCTGTCTGGAATGGGAGAATCATGGCGACTCCTTGACTCAGCTTCTTTTTCCCAGCATTCTGTTCTGTTTACTCCACCCACCTATGGGTTGGCCTATCAAGGGGCCTAGGCAGTTTCTTTATTAATAAGAAATCACTCCCACATCACTCTTCAATTTCTTTCTTCAAAGACACAAAGTTCTTGTCAAATAGATCATTCACTTCCTTGGCTAGAGTTACCCCAACATACTTTATGCTATTTGTGGCTATCATGAAAGGTGATGTTTCTCTGATTTCCCTCTCTGTTTCTTTGTTCTTTGTGTATTAAAGGGCAACTGATTTTCTGGAGTTGATCTTGTATCCTGCCACATTACTAAAGGTGTTTTTAACAGCTATGGGGTTCTTTGATAGAGTTTTTGGGGTCACTTATGTACATTATCATATCACCTGCTAATAACGAAAGTTTAACATCTTCCTTTCCAATTCGAATCCCCTTGATCTCCTTATGCTCTCTTATTTCTATTGCTAGAATTTTAAGCACTATATTGAAGAGGTATGGAGAGAGTGGAGAGCCTTGTCTTGTTCCTGATTTTAGTGGGATGGTTTTGAGTTTCTCTCCATTTAATTTAATGTTAGCCATTGTCTTGCTGTATATTGCTTTTATTATATTTAGGATTGAACATTGTATCCCTAATCTCTCCAAGACCTTTATCATAAAGGGGTGTTGAATTTTGTCAAATGCTTTTTCCGCATCTAATGAAATGATCATATTTTTTTTCCTTCAGTTTATTTATATGATGGATTACGTTGATAGATTTTCATATGTTGAACCTGCCCTACCTCTC
This sequence comes from Alexandromys fortis, assembly GCF_014885135.2. Classification (NCBI taxonomy): domain Eukaryota; kingdom Metazoa; phylum Chordata; class Mammalia; order Rodentia; family Cricetidae; genus Alexandromys; species Alexandromys fortis. The sequence continues at coordinate 2,491 of NW_026069744.1, forward strand.
TGGGATGAAGTCTACTTGATTATAATGTATAATTTTTTGAATGTGTTCTTGGATTCGGTTTGCTAGTATTTTATTGAGCATTTTTGCATCAATGTTCATGAATGAGATTGGTCTGTAATTCTCTTTCTTGAAAAAGAGCAGTGAAGTGATGTACTCACCCTGATGCTCAGCTCAGTTTCTCTACTCTCTTATAGTCCAAAATCCCTTGCCCAGAGAATGATATCACCTATAGTGGGAGAG
>NW_026069744.1:4597-5141 GCF_014885135.2 Alexandromys fortis
TATTAGTATTATTATTATTAATTTTTACTGCCAAGTAGTACTCTAAAGTGTAGATGTGCCACACTTTCTTTATCCATTCTTTTGTTGAGGGGCATCTAGGTTGTTTCTAGGTTCTGGCTATTACAAATAATGCTGCTATGAACATAGTTGAAAAAATGCTCTTGTAGTACGATTGAACATCTTTTGGGTATATTCCCAAGAGTGGAATTGCTGGAATATTAGGTAGGTTGATACCCAGTTTTCTGAGAAACTGCCACACTGATTTTCAACGTGCTTGCACAAGTTTGCATTCCCACCATTAATGGATGAGTTTTCCTTTTGTCACAAACCTCTCCAGCATAATATATCATTAGTGTTTTTGATCTTAGCCATTTAGACAGGTGTAAGATGATATCTCAAAGTTGTTTTGATTTGCATTTCCCTGATAGCTAAAAAAGAAGAACATGTCCTTATGTATCTTTTGGCCATTTGAATTTATTCTGTTGAGAATTCTCTGTTTTAGTTCATATACCACTTTTTAATTGGGTTATTTAGATTTTTAATG
>NW_026069745.1:0-1935 GCF_014885135.2 Alexandromys fortis
ATATCCCTCTGACAGAAGATATTTTAAGTTGTTTTCTGTTACTTGCTATCATGCTCTCATCAATGCAATCAGATTCTACATTGTCAGGGTTACTATTGATGAATGATGAAACACCATGACCAAAGGCATGTTGGGGGGGGAGGGTTTATTTGCCTTATTGCTTCCCCATTATAGCATCATCAAAGGAAGTCAGGGCAGGAACCTAGAATAGGAGCTGATATATAGAGAGGCCATGGAAGATGTTGACTACTTGCTTGTTCCTCATGGCTTGCTCAGTCTACTTTCTTATAGAACCCAGGATCATATCAGACATGGCACCACTCGAAACAATCTGAACCCTCCCCTACCAATCACTAATTAAGAAAATGCCTCACAGCCTGATCTTATGGAGGTATTTTCTCAATTGAGGTTCCCCCCCTTTCAGAAAGCTCTGGCCTGCATTAAGTTGACATAAAACTAGCCTGGACCCTAAGAGAGACATACATAGATCTAATCTACATGGGAAGTAGAAAAAGACAAGATCACCTGAGTAAATTGGGAGCACGGGTACTGTGGGGGAGTGTTGAAGGGGAAGGGAGAGGCAGGGAGGGGAGCATAGAAAAATGTACAGCTCAATAAAAATCAATAAATAGATAAAAAGCCATAAATCTCACCTCCCCCCAAAAAAACTAGCCCAGATGGATTCCCAAGGGAAACTTAAAGTAAATGGAAGTTATGGGTTCAGTTACCATTTAGAACCTAATAAGACCATGCCAGGACCACAAATGTCCAGGGCAACTACAGAATGATGTCTGCAAAAATCCATTTAGTCCACCATGGTAAGATTTTGTAGAATTTCAAAAAAGAAATAGGGAGTTTAGTTTAATAGCAGGGAACCATTCACAAAATATGAATTAAAAAATAATCGTGGTTATGCTGGATGGTTGTGGTGGAGGCACACGCCTATAATTCCAGCACTAGTGAGGCAGAGGCAGTGTGATCTCTGCGAGGAGGCCAGTCTAGTAAGAGAGCAAGTTCTAGGAAAGGCTCTGAAGCTACAAAGAGAAATTCTGTCTTGAAACAAGCTATTATTGGCTACTAGAAAAAAAAACAAATTTACCAGTTTCAAATTATTTAAGTAATAAGAAGAAGCAAATGAATTATTTGAATTATTCTGATAAGTGAAAAAGTATGTAATTCATTTCTTAAAAAACAACTTTGTTGTGCTTGTAATACTTACGTGTTGGAATTCATTTTGTAATTTTTTACTTTGTTTGGTAAATTTGGAAAAATGTCTCATTATCGCCTCCTTTTCTCTGTTTGCCTGCTGCAGTTTATCCCTAAGCTGGGTTATGATGAAGTCTCTTTCTTTAACGGCAGCTTTAAATTTGTATAACTAGAAGAAACCAGTGAAAGCAGTAAATATTAGCTTTAGGTTTTGTCTCAAAATAAGTACTCTTTCATGAAAGCTACAAGACTATCCAAATTAGTTTTATTTCAAAACTGATTTTGAAAACTTGTATCTAGCCGGGTGGTGGCAGCACACACCTTTAATCCCGGCACCCGTGAGGCAGAGGCAGTCTGATCTCTGTGGGGAGGCCAGTCTGGTAACAGAGCAAGTACTAGGAAAGGCTCTGAAGCTACAAACAGAAAATCTTTCTCCAAAGAAACAAATAATTATTGGCTATTAGAAAAAACCAAATTTACCAGTTTCAAATTACTAAAGTAGTATACAAGAAGCAGCAAATGAATTCTTTGAATTGTTCCGATAAGTGAAAAAGTATATAATTCATTCTTAAAGAAACCCCAATAAACTTTGTTGTGCTTGTAATACTTACATACTGGAATTCATTTTGTAATTTTTTACTTTGTTTGGTAAATTTGGAAAAATGTCTCATTATCGCCTCCTTTTCTCTGTTTGCCTGCTGCAGTTTATCCCTAAGCTGGGTTATGGTG
>NW_026069745.1:6026-9011 GCF_014885135.2 Alexandromys fortis
ATTTGAGATTCTTAATCTCAGGGTCGTGGGTTCGAGCCCCACGTCGGGCACCATTCTGTAAAGAAGAGATGCAGGCTGCGTTCCTGCCCGGCTCCCGCATGGCTAGCTTTATACCCGAAATAACAACACATTAATTGTACTCTTTTAAACATTTCTTGGCCCATGCTCTAGCCTCTTACTGGCTAACTCTCACATCTTGATTAACCCATTTCTATTAATGTGTGTAGCACCACGAGGTGGTGGCTTACCAGGAAGATTCTAACCTATGTCCATCTTGGGTTGGAGCTTTATGCGTCTGTCCTGGAGAGGAGAGCTATGGCATCTGCCTCACTTCCCTTCTTTCCAGCATTCTGTTCTGTCTACTCCACCTATCTAAATCCTGCCCTATCAAAAAGCCAAGGCAGTTTCTTTATTAACCAATGAAAGTAACAAATAGACAAATGACCCTCCTCCAATAGCAGAAGTTCATAGTTAGGTGGGCTTGGCCTTCTCTTGCTGCTATTGCTGCTGCTGCTGAAGGCTCTGCACGACTTTGTCCCTGTGTTCCTGGTCCAGACACCTTGTTCATCTTCATCAGGCTTGTGGTGGAGTTTCATCCCTTCTGCTATGACTTGGGCTAGAAGACAGCCTTAGGATCAGGGTGGTGCCTAGCTTCTCTGACTCCTATGTCTGCTGCTATTCCAAAGTGATCATATGTACCAGATGTTGGGGAGAGGGGAGAGCCATTCAGAAAAAATGATCTCTTCAGGTATATTCTCCCACAGTGCCTTCACCTCAAAGTCCTAGAGCTGCTTCCAACCTCCGGCTAGCTTATTCTTCAGGATATCCAAGATAGGCTAAATAGCCCTAGGAACCAGCAAACTAGTGATGCTCATTGTCCTGCCTCATCTCTAGCACATCTCAGAAATGGCAGAACTGTATTCCATACACACAGTCTGAGAGCAGATGTGTGAGGTAGGACTAGCTATATGTCAAACATTACTCGTTCCCCCTCCATAAAGACAATGTTCTTAGTGTTTTCAAGATGATGACAACATTGTAAAGTTCTGAGCCATGATTAAACTGTCCAGCCCAAGACTTTAGACCTTTCATGATTTTCCCTACTGACTAATTAACATAGGTCACAAACCAGGTCTCTGAAGTTGAAGCCAGGAGGAAGTGGAGGAATGTACATGGTGTTACATGGTCACAGTGGGACACAAAGCCCTAGTTGTCTGACACAGATGTGAAGTCAGTGGTTCTGAGCCAAACTGATCAGTGTTTCCATGATGTCCCTCTCACATATGAGCTACTTTGTCACTCAATGCAGGTCAGCAATATGATCAAGATGTTCTCCTAAAGCCAACCATCTCCCAGTTCTGAAAGTATTCAGAGACGAGGGTTCAAACTTCCCCACACTCAAGCCAAGGTGCTTTTTAGCATCTGCAGTGTCCACAGCTCCTGTGATATTCAGTCCACAGCATCTGTGCTGTCTTCCCCATCTTCTCCTTCCCAAATCCAGAGCTCCTTAGCAATTGGCAGCATAGACCAACACTTGACTTTTCTTCTTGAGCCTCAAGCACCTCACATTTGCTTTGAGATTTAGATTTTAAATGTGGGAGCTTTTTAGGTCTATCACTATGACAGAACTTCTAGAAGACCTCCACTGCGTGGTGGGTGGGACTGGAAACAGGTTCTGGATCCCACACAGGTTAGTAGGATGCTATGAAAACCATTGAGTAACAGGATAAAAACTATGCTCCAAAGGCTATTTTAATTGGTTACTACTCTATTAGGTGTCCTCTATTACATGCCTACCTCCTGAATATGTTACTTATTTTCTTTCTTATGTGTCTTGTGTATCTAGCTTGAATTTTAGTAATACTATACTCGCAGCCATTATTAAATCTTGAGAAATATTGTATAACAACTTTGGTGTGTTTCATGCCTTGAATTACAGGTGTTTTCCCCTATATTTAATTTCTCTTACCTTAGGGTAAGTAGCTTGCCTGAAGCTACTGCTTCAGTGGTAAGTGATTAAGTAGCTTCAGACATCCTCCTGCCTCCATCTATGTGTTCCCCCACCCTGCACACCCTAAAAGATTACAGACTACAGCACTAGGCCTGGCTTTTTTTTTTAATATTTATTTATTTATTATGTATACAATATTCTGTCTGTGTGTATGCGTTCAGGCCAGAAGAGGGCACCAGACCTCATTACAGATGGTTGTGAGCCACCATGTGGTTGCCGGGAATTGAACTCAGGACCTTTGGAAGAGCAGGCAATGCTCTTAACCACTGAGCCATCTCTCCAGCCCTAGGCCTGGCTTTTTAAAGGGACCTGAACTTTGCTTGTGCTAGCAAGCACTTTATATACTGAGCCATCTCCCTAGCCTTAATTTCCTGTTTTATAAATTTTCTTTTATATGAAACATATACTAATCACCACTTCTAAAACATGAGCTCTTTAATCATACCAAACAAAATATGAGCCTTCAAAAGAAAAGAAATATACTAGAATTACTATAATTATTAACTATACCAATTACAAAATGGCTGAAAAGTAATTATATAATTAGTTAATATTATTATCAGTAATGATTTTAATATGACTATCAAAATAGTGGCAAGTACTAAGAATAAATATAGCATTTTTAAACTTTACCTACTATAGAATATAGAGGGATGCCCCATGTTTTAAAGACATTCATTCAGCAATCACATATAGCAGCTACTAGTGCCATACAATATAAAAATACACTACACCAGGGTTTTCCCAAGTTATTTAGCAACTCTATAGTTATTCTATTTCTTGTCTGCTTGAGAAATAGGTGGAGAGTCATCTGCCTCTTTGTACAATATTAAGCCTCTGGAATACACTTAAAGGGCTTTGTAAAATAGAAGATGCATTCTTAAACATAAACTGACTAGATTACTGTTAAAAATACTGTCTGCAAATAGAATGAAAAGTCCAGGCTTATCATTTAAAAAGCAAAGATCCCTCAG
>NW_026069746.1:0-2621 GCF_014885135.2 Alexandromys fortis
AAAAAAAAAAAAAAAAAAAAAAAAAAAGTGTGTTTTTTAGAAAAAGTGCCATCCATATATTTTTGCAATCATGCGAATTTAACCAAAACAGATTCTTGTACGTATTTCCAATTTCTTCCAATAACCTATGAATTATCCCGATGGACATAGAGATGGATGGGAAACAAATCTCTGCACCTGAGCCCAAGGTATGAGAAGGCTGCTGTGTGACGCTGGGAGTTAGAAACACACAGGTTGGACCCAATGGGATTTCAATTAGAGAACAGGTATGATGTTTTGCTCGAAGCAAGATCCAAGCAAAAAAGGGCAAGAAGTCATATCAATTAATAAAGCAGTAACTTTCTGTGGGGGACGCCCACAGCTCCAGAGAAGGGAAGTGATGCCATGCTCTGCTAAGGCAGTTGTTGAACTGTCTCTGCCTGTGTGTGCAGAAGAGGAGCTAAGAGAGACCATAGAGAGAGACGTCTGTGCAGCTTCTGACAAGTTCACAGCCGGATGAGCCAATCTGCAATCGGCAGGAGCTGCTTTAATCTGCATTGGGGCTGTCTCAAAAATTGAAAACCATGCCCGAAAATCAGCAGCCTGATTACTGGTCCTCCCAACGCCTCTCTTGCCCTGTGACCATGCTCCACCCAGGGACCAACATGGTCTCCAGGAATGTGAACCTCCTCGGGCTGGTCCTACTGACCACTGGTCACTTTCTCTGTCATCTCGCTGAAGGCTCGAGTCTGAGATCTTAAAACCTGGACCTCATTATGCGCCTGTCCTTTGTGTGTGTGTGTGTGTGTGTGTTCAGCAGTACCACAGTGTGGGCTCCAGTGCCCAGAGCGAGCAGCAACAGCCAGACAGATGGTACATTTGGAGCTCAGAGGAGGTGGCAACTGGTGTCCTCATCAGACTGCTTCTTGGTTTGATTTAGGACATTGTTCCTGACTGGTTGAAAAAAAAATCCTGTGGAATGATTAGAGTCTCAAGAACACATTGCTCAATACTTCTCAATGCTAAGAAACGATGCAAAAGTTCCTCTGGGCACTGCTTCCTTTCCAGTTTAGACACCGAGAGTACACGGTGTTTTTCCCCAATGTGAGGGAACGCTGCAGTAACTTCTGATCGGAATGATCAAGGTTAGTCTTTAATTTGTCTTATTTAAGTCATAAAATCATGAAGGAGAAAGGCACACTACATAAAAGGGCAGTAAGTAAATTTGAACAAGCAAATAACAAACAAATGAACAGAAATACATGAAAAATCTCGAATCCCAGTAATAAATGAAGTGCAGATTTAAGACAGTTTTAGTCATTGGGTTTAAAAATCATTCCAGTAAACATCCACTGAGACTCTGTTTTTCCTTTATTTTTCTTTTATGGTATGACTTGAAAGGCATGTGGCCCCATGCACAGCACTCTCCCATGAGAAAGTTACACAAACACAAACATTCTCCTACAAGTGTCTATCACATTGATCATAAAAGGAGAGAAAAGAAAAAGTCAGTAAAATATTCACTTATAAGAAGAATTGAGTAGGTGATAGACACGCTGTTTTAGGGTTTCTGCTGCTGGGAAAAGACATGACCACGACAACTCTAGAAAGGACAATTGGAGCTGGCTTGCAGGTTCAGAGATTTAGTCCATCGCTGTCATGGCAGGAGACATGATGCTGAAGGAGTTGAGAGTTCTACATCCTGACCCGAGGCAGCAGGGAGAGACTGTATACTGGACGTAGCTTGAGCATACGTGAGACCTCGGAGTCCATCCCCACAGTGATGGACTTCCTGTAGTGGCATTTCATTGTGTTTTAATAAACAAAGTTGTCCTGGGGATCGGGAAAGAAACAAAGCCACACTGACCAGCCTTACAGACCAGGCAGCAATGACAAGCACCTTTAATCCCAGTAGCCACAACCACACACACTTTTAATTACAGTAGCCACACTAGTTGCCATAGAAACCAGGAGGTAGAGATGCATGCCCTTAGTCCCAGAACTAGAGAGGATTATAAAACGGGAGGAGGCGGCTCTCAGTCTCAGTCTCATTCTGAGATTCCTGCAGAGTACTGAGGTAGAGGTAAGAGCCAATGGATGGCTGTTTTTGCATTTCTGACCTTCAGGTTGAACTCTAATTTCTCTCTCTTAGTTTTTATCATCATGCTTCAACTTTCCCCAATAGGGCCACATCTACTCCAATAAGGCCACACCTCCTAATAGTGCCACTCCCTATGGGCCAAGCATTCAAACGCATGAGTCTATGGGGGCCATACCTATTCAAACCACCACAGCAAGATACACACCAAAAAAAAAAAAAAAAAAAAAAAATCATCACATGATATGGAATAAGGAGTGGGTTTTAGTCTATTTTTTACTTGAGTACTTTCTAATTATAATAGACACTGGTACATTTGCAGCATCAAATAGCACATCTATAAAAGAAACCCAGAGGGGCTGGAGAGATGGCTCAGTGGTTAAGAGATTGCCTGCTTTTCCAAAGGTCCTGAGTTCAATTCCCGGCAACCACATGGTAGCTTACAACCATCTGTAATGATGTCTGGTGCTCTCTTCTGGCCTGCAGACATACAGACAGAATATTGTATAATAATAAATAAATAAATAAATTTAAAAAAAAATAA
>NW_026069746.1:3383-6815 GCF_014885135.2 Alexandromys fortis
GCAAAGATGCCAGGTTCAGTTCCAAGCACAGAAGGAAATTGGGGGGGGGCATTAAGAGGATAGTGAGGTGGGGGCAAGGACAGATTAGGAATGACATGAAATTCAGGATGAGAATCGCATGAGTCAGACAATCGCTACTTTGCAGCTGTAGGGCTAGACAGAGATGCAGGCTTGTTTTGCAGAAATGCACACTGCTTCACTTGAACTGTCTTTACACATCAACTTCGTGTGTCTACCAGGCTTGCTCCTCTGACTTGTCTCTCACACCTTCTGTGGCTTCTACCCCAACACTCCTGTTTGCTTACTGTTTAGGCTCCTTATTACTTCAGTTCCCATAGTTTTTTTTTTGTGTGTGTGTGTGTGTGTGTGTGTGTGTGTGTGTGTGTGTATGTGTGTGTATTTGTGTGTGTGTATGTGCATGCAGGTGCACACATTTGTGTGTGGATGGCACGTGCACCGGAGTGTGTGTGGATATGGAGGTCAGAGAACAGCCTTGGATGCTGTTCTTCAGGCACTAATCACCTTGTCTTTTGAGTCAGGACTTCTCACCGGCCAGAGGTTCTGGTTAGGTCAGGGTGGCTGACTGGTGAGCCCCAGGGATCTGACTCTGCCTCCTCAGAGCTGGGACTGCAAGCGTTCCACCACATCTGGCTTTTTACATGGATTCTGGGATTGAACTCGGGTTGTCATTTTTACAGGGTAAGCTTTTTATGGAATGAACTCACTCCCTGGCCTTAAAATGGTTAACTTTTGATTCTCATCTTCACTGGATTGAGAAGTGCCTAGTCTATTAGTAAAACACACCTCTGGGTGTATCTGTGAGGATGTTTTCAGATTAACTAAGGGAGGAAGACCTGCCCTGAATATGAACGACACCGTGGCCTCACAGGCTGGAGTCCAGGGGCAATAATAAAAGGAGAATAGAGAAAAGCCCTTTCGAATGTGATGGGAGCCCATTACTCAGAGGCAAGAAGTCAACAGCACACAGTGATGGACTCCATCCCTCCCTGCATTTCCCTCTTCCCAGGCCCTTTTAGATCCCAACATAATGCATGCGAAGCCTTCCAGGCTTTGCTGATTCTGGTAATGAGGGCGAAGCTAGGAACAGACGAGAGACTGGCTGCATAGGCTTCCACAGACACTTAGCGGCCTAGAGTACATGCTGTTCCCCATGATCTAACTGTCTCTGTGGAAGAAATCGTTACCATACTGTTTCCAGACTGAACTACCAGGTGGAGTAGCAGGTACTGTATTAGTTAATACTATTTCATTTTTATCTTCATGGCTTTATGAGGTGAAAGGCCTTACTATCTCCACACTATAAAAAGGAAACCAGAATTCTACCTGCTAAATCCCAGCAGCCTTCATCCCAGGCTGGATGTCATCCTTCTGTTCCTCAGCACGCTCTCCCCCTCACCTTCTTACCCCAGAGGCAGCCAGGTCAGATAAACCCAGCAGGCCCCTTGTCAGCCTCTGGATCTTCAGAAACTAAACCAAATGCCATCTCCCCAAACCTCTCACAGAGCTGCTTCCTTATCAGTACTTCATTCCCCAAGTCTCTTACGTGTTTCACATCATCGCTACCTTCTGCTGTGCTCACTGATAAGGCTGGGGCCAGGCAAGGACCTACGTACTGGATCCTAACGAGTTCTCAGAGCTGTGCACTCTGGCTCTCTGGCTATTGTACCCTTAGCATGCACATCAGCTGGCCACTGTTAAGACTCATTTGTGAATGACAGATTAAATGAATAAAGAAATGTTTCTTCATTGAGCTGGGCTCTTGGAAAGGAGATTCTATAACATCCAGCAAACACTAGTGTCATTCTGACACATTATCCCAGCACGAGCCACCTCTGCTTCCATTGTGAGGTATTAACATGCCTCAACAATAAACCCAAGAACAAAAGAATCTGTTCAGCGATAATAGATTTATTTAATTATTCAAGGATCGTGTCATCCTTGCCAAAATTAATAGGTGATATTCAAAGATCGGTCCAATTTTCCTTCCTGGATAAGTTTTTCCTTTCTGTCCTGTACAGAATAAAACAAAAAGAGACACAATATTAAAAAGCATGGCATGGCCATGGAATAACTGCAAATCAGCAATAAAAATTCTCAAAAGTTAGTTGTAGTCCCATCCCTAAAGCCCAACAAGTCTGAGGAAACAATGAGACGAAGTTAGGACTAGAAGAAAACACCGCCACTCAAAAGCACCTTAGCTGTTTTCAGTGATGATCCCAAACAGACACTGTTTTTGTTCTGAGGCAGAATCCCATCCTACAGCCCAGGTTAGCCTGGAACTCAGTCATTAGCCTAGCTGGCCTCAAACTAAGGTGATCCTCCTGCCACAGCCTCCCAGGGCTAGGATTCTGGGTATGAGCTCCCAGGCCCAGCTGCAAAGCTAGACAGCCAGAGCAAAAGCACAGCTGATCGACCAATCAAAAGACAGAGCTCTGAGAGAAGAGAGGGTGGTTGGCTGATAATGTGGACGGGGGAGTGGCCTCCAGTCTGGATGGCTGCACAAGCCCTAGGACTGTGCCAGGAACGAGAGTCAGAGGGAGCAGCCTTCTCTGTGACCATGCAGCAAGGCCTCTGGTGATGGTGGCTAGCAGGCTACTTCTGCTGCCACTGTGAGGTTTAGTATGTCTGTAAAGTCACTCATATGAAGAACCCAGCAACAGAGAGCCTGCTAAGTGATCCGTACGCTCTGTTCACACTGGACCAATAAACCTCATCTCTAACAAATGCGCCAACAAAACTAAAGACTTCACCAGCATATCTGACGGTGAATCACAAAAGACGTCTAATTAATTTTAAGCCAGACATGGTGACTCATTCCTGTAATCCCAGTGCTCAGGAGGCTGAGACAGAAGTCCTTGAATCTGAGGCTGGACTGGGAGACATAGTGAGACCTTCTCAATTCTGTCTTAGCAAGAGTTTCTATCCACCCTCTAAGGAGAAAATTAACTTTAGAAAAAGTTATTATGGTATTCATATGCTTAATAATCACACTATAATTTCCTTATATTATCTGGAAAAAACAGAAAAGTTTTCATGAGCTAAACTCTAATCTCACACATTTAATCTGACCCTTCTGTGACTTTTTTTCTAATGGCAGAGTAAACATTAAATTAAATCCGAAAGACCCATAGGCTACATGGTTTTTAACAAAGTATCAAATCAAATCGAAAACTCCAACTCTTCCGGAAAGGAATGAAGATACAAGACAGAAGGGAAAGGACTGTTCCGGTGGGAGGGGCTTGGGAGCAATAACCACAACACTGAGCTGGTACCTCTCACGGCAATGCTAAACACCCTGCCCAATACTTACCCTGTCTGTTTTGAAAATGTAATACCAGAAGATGAGGGGCCCAAATGCCGCCACAGCTCCGAAAAGTGAGTTCTTGGGGGTGGGTCTGAAATTAGGATAAA
>NW_026069747.1:0-1472 GCF_014885135.2 Alexandromys fortis
TAGAGAAGGCTTTCTGTCTACCATCAGCAGTCTTGATCTTTAAGATAGCCCCCAGGATGCAGATGTAGGAGATCAGGATGATCAGACCACTGGGAACCCCTATCATTCCAGCAAGGACAAAAAGCACTACCTTGTTAATCCACGTGTCTGCACATGCTAAGGAAAGCAGAGGGGAAACATCACAGAAGAAATGGTTGATGGTATTTAGACCACAGAATGGTAAGCAAAAAGTCAAGGTTGTATGAGTTGTGATGTTTATAGTAGCTAGGACATAAGGTCCTATGACAAACTGCACACAGACCCTCTGGGACATAATGAGTGTATACAGCAAGGGCTTACAGATGGCTGTATACTGATCATATGCCATGATGGCCAGGAGAAAACAATCAGTTGTCACAAAGAGACCAAAGAACCACATTTGTGCAGCACAGCCCACAAAAGAGATGGCTTTGTTCTCTGCAAAGATGTCGCACAGCATCTTCAGGGCTATGGAAGAAGAGGAGCACACATCTACAAAGGACAGGCGGCTGAGAAAAAAAGTACATAGGTGTGTGCAGCCTGGGGTCCACCCATATGAGAGTGATCATGCCCAGGTTACCCCCCAGGGTGACAAAATAAACAAAGAGAAAGATGATGAAGAGGACAATCTTCTGATGGAAGTTATCTGTGATGCCAAGGAAGAGAAACTCGGTCACTGCAGTCTGATTCTTTTCTTCCATTGGTCAGTTGGGATCTATCAAAAGAATAAGAATGATGCCTTATCAAGTTCAGTCAAGTGATATTTGAAATCAATGTCAACTTGTGCTCAATAGGTCTACTACAGACTACTCAGCAACACTGTTGAACTGTAAGGATAGATCTAGGCAGTCATGCAAAAAACCTATGCAACTTCAGTATCTTACTCTTGAGCTCTTTGGATTCTCCACTCCTTTCTCTTCAAGAGTTGCCCAGCATGTGATGCAAAGCTCACTCACATTATAAAATTGTGTTATACTTACTTTTTAATTTTTAACTTACTATGTGAACTGTATTACTTAATAATAATCACTAAGTTATAACAATTTTTAATTTAATGTTCTTACATTAAGTATTCTGTAACAGATGATTGGAAATATTATTTAACTGAGAAATAATGAACATTCTTAACCTTTATGTCTGTGTAGTTGTGCAAATAACTTTCAAAACCTTGGAGATAGCTTACTCTTGATCTATTTGGACTCTGTAACTATTCCCATCAAATTGTCTTTTATATTTATGTAATCTAATATATATATTTATATGATCTAAAATCCTTCAGGTTATAAAATAATATTTTAAATGGTAATCAAATTACTATGTTTAGAAGTAAAGTTACAATAGATCATGGTCATGAAGTTCTTCGCTTAAAAGTATAAATTATAGTTCCTGGCAGAAATAATTCTAAAAGCAGCATTATAAAATAGAAGAAATCGAGGAAGGAATGGGGTGGTAGA
>NW_026069747.1:10246-11794 GCF_014885135.2 Alexandromys fortis
GGGCTCAAGTGCTCCAGTTGCAGGTATACTGTATCAGGATTGGTGTCCAGGAACCACGCAGATAAATATTCATGTGACAAACTTTCTTTTCCTTCTGGTGTGGTTGCTCTCCTGGTTTGCTTCACTTTTGCTATGCCAACACTGTGGCCACAAACAGCTCAGGGGTCAGGAAAGAATTTATTTGGCTCATTCTTCCATGCCACAGCCCATCACTGAGGGAAGCTAGGGCAGGAATTCAAGCAGGAACCTAGAAGCAGGAACTGAAGCAGAGACCATGGAGGAACACTGCTTACTGGTTTGCTCCCCGTGTCTCTCTCAGCTACCTTTCTCTTACTACCCAGACCCATCTGTCCAGAGATGGTACTCCCGACAAGGGACTGGGTCCAACTACATCAGTTAGTAATCAAGACAACTCCCCAGACATGCGCAATCTGAGGGAGGCTCGGTGGACTTCTCCCTTCCCAGGTGTGTCAAGCTGACAACCAGGATTAGTTTCCACAATCAGGAATCAATTAGTTGTCCCTAAAAGACCCCTATGTTAAAGCATAGAATCTAGCCTGTGGCACTCCTAGGAACCGAACTGGTGGACCCTTTAGGACAGTGATTTCCAACCTTCTTAATTCTGTGACCCTTTCATACCCTTCCTCATGTTGTGTTGGCCCCCAAACCATAAAATTATTTTTGTTGCTACTTAATAACTAAATTTTGCTACTGTTCTGAATTATAATGTAAATACTAGTGTTTTCAGATGGTCTTAGGTGACCACTATGAAAGGGGTCATTGACTCCTAAGGGGATCACGGGTTCTAATAGGAAGAGGTTAAGGCATTGCTCCTCCCCTTTTGTGTTTCCCTTTCCTCTTGGATACCACGAGACAAGAGACTTTCTCTCTACCACCTGCTCCTCACCATGGTGCTTTCTTTGGCCTTGGGCCCAAAGCAGCAGGCCCAGATGATCATAGACTGGAACCATGAGGCAAACAAACCTGTTCTCCTTTTAAGTTGCATCTCAGGTGTTTTGTCCTGACGAAAGCTGATAAACACATCTCCCTTCTCTCACATCCAAACCATGCTTTCTAACCCTGCCCTTTGGTTTCTTTTTGTCTTGATGGAATATTACAAAAGTATCCAGGTTGTTCTATTAAACTCCTGAGCCAAAGGAAAGCAGAAAATCAAGCTAAATATGTGAGAAAGACTTCATCCAAGACCATTTTGGTAGGAAAAAAGGATGAAGCAGACTCTTCTGAGATGAAAGGGGAGGGAATTTGAAGCCTGGGCCAAGCCAGGGGAAGGGTACTGGAAGGTATTGACAGGGTAGTTGAAAAGTCAGTTACCATTAGTATTTGCTACTTGGTGCTTAGGAGTCAGTTTCTTAATGTCCCACAGAGATGAGGAAATAGTGTTCCTAGTGGTATAGTAATCATGTTAAAAGGTTAGCTTCCAGGTTCTTGGGAAAGACATTTCTGAGTTATAACATTGGCAAGCCACTACCCAGGGAAGATTTACACTGTAAAGGGGATAAGAAAGAATTTATATTAGCAAGTCTTCTA
>NW_026069748.1:0-3599 GCF_014885135.2 Alexandromys fortis
TAAGCAAGCAGATACTTCACCTCCTCTAGCCTGCACTCTCTCTTTCCATCTCCTGAAGAGGTAACTGCTCTCTCCCTTTCCCCCTTTCCCTTCCCTTCCATAACCTACTAAATAAACAAACTTTCTTTCTGCATCACATGTCTAACAGTCTCCCATCCACTGAGGACTGCTGCATGGTGGCCTCAGGTCACCTGCCAGGACTCTTCAAGGGACAGCCCTCTCCTGTCTGGGACAGGCCTTCCCCTACCTGGGACCTGCAGTCCCTCATGCCTGCTGCCACCCCTCAGGGAACTGCACCATTTTATCTAAACTGTTACACCCCTTGTAACTAGAGGCACCTCAGCACTGAGTGTGGCTGCTTCATAAGGTAAATGAAGGCTACAAAGATTCCACACCCTTTTACATTCTTCTTATCATGATCTTGAAAGGATAAAATTCATCCCCGTCTCAATTGGTTTACCTTGGTTTTCATAGGACAATGTCAGGGACCAGTCATGACAAAAACACCTCTCATCTGGGTAGAGGCATGGGGATTTAGAAATATAGGAAAGAATATGAAGACACAAATGAAAGTAATAAAGTGGAGAAACATATAGGATAGTACTGGGAGGGAAATCCAGCAAGTTTTGATAATTCGACCACATTTAATTTCCACTGCTTTAAATACCCCTTACCAGAAAAGGTAGAAGAAACAAAAGATTGCATTAACATGAAACAAAGAAATGAATATACAGATTAAAGGTCACAGGCACATTTATAGTAAAATATTCTGTTGCTAGAACAAAACAAGTCTTGCTCCACACACTGACCCAAACATCTGTAGGCAAACCACTCCCTGGATGGAATCCCAAATTATCTCCATAAAGGGAACTGGAACTTAGTTGAATCCTTAGACTTTTGTTTGAGGTAGGAACAATCTACTTCTCTATCCCTGGAATACAAGCCACACCTGTTGACAATAACCTTGGGAGATCAGAACTCTCTCATCTACCTCTAGTTGGAAACTTTGTTTGAGGTAGAAGCAAAATAACCTTGAAGAAACTAGAGGTAAATTCCAACTATCCAAACTTTAGTCAACATGGAAATAGGTTCATGTTTCCAGGCCTCCACAGGACAAGAGAAAACAGCCCATGGCAAAGAAAATCAAATGGAAAGCATAATAAATTGCAAATAAATAAAATAAATCAAAGAATTGGAGACATTATCAATACAAAAGAAGAAATGACAAAATTCTTGGAAATAAAATGTACATACAGATTATACTTTGACTTATAGTGAAGATAAAGGGAATGACTTTACTAACAAGCTAACTAGAATATAATGTTTGGGGTTATTCATTTTCATCGAATCACCTAAGGAACATCTTAAAGTGTGAATACATAATATCAGATCTCTAGAAATTTTCAAAAATTGCCCAAGGTCTATGTTGAAAAACAAAATGTGATTTTATACACAATGGAATCTTTGTGTATTTACAAGGGTGCAAAGAAAAATGAAATGAGAACAATGATGCAAGTTCCTTTTGTATTTAGAGCCTAGACTTAAAACTCTCCCTTTCATTCTCTCCCCCTCTATCTCTCTGTGTATGCATATACATATTTGTCTATATGTGTATCTGATTAGCAAGTGTGTTGTGTTATGTGTGTCTATGTGTGTGCAGTATTGGTGAAACTAAAACAAGTATCATGAGAAAAGCAAAAGGGACCTTACAGGAGGAAGAAAAGAGAATTTTATTAATGTGAAACAAAATCAGAAGAAGAGACAATTTCCTTGGGAAAAAGGGAACAATGGGCACAGTAGGGGACAGTTAGGGAGGGGTTAGATTAGAAAAGAGCATACTGACACATAAGTATAAAAATGCCATGATGAAACTCATGACTTTATGTGCTACCTTAAAACCTAAATAATAAAATTATTAGTGAAATGATTTATTACTATTTATTTTTCAAAATTAATAACTTTTATCCATACAATGAAATGCTCACTTAGTGGTAGACAAATCAATAACTTCAACTTATAAAAAATTATCAATGGGTAGAACAATCAAATCAGTATGCTGAAATTATTTCATATCTCTACTATTCTATTTCAATATTTTGTGTGTGCACATATCATAGCCCATTATGGAGATCAGAAAACAATTTGTGGAAGTACATTCTTTTTTTCTAGGTTGAAGTCAGGTTGCTTGACTTGGCAACAGGTACCATTGTCCATTAACCAATACTTCTAGCTCCTATTCTGTGTCTTAACAAAATATGTAAGTAGGCAACACAAATACGAAAGTAATAACATGTGGGCTACATTGGATAGAAAGCCAATGTCAAGTGCAAGATTACAGAAAAAGCCTATGTCTGTGATCAAAAACAGTATTTTTAATTTTTTTTACTATGAGTACCTCACATAAGTACCTGATTAAATAAGATTTGTCAATTATTAAAATTTGACTAGAAACTACACCATGATATAAATACATATATTGCCATTTTTGCATTATTTGGAAGTTTATAAACATTAATAAAACTACACTCATGTTTATTTTTCATTTTTCAGATTACTACATTCACTGATGGGATTTAATATTTTAATTATAAGAAAATGTTCTAAAATTTATAGATAGAATATTTCTATAAATCACCTTTAGTCTTGCTTTCTAAAATATTATGCTTACATTTCTGAGCAACCATAAAATAAAATGATTTTTGTATTCTTCTGGAAAAAAGTAATTAGATAAAGTGGGAATTGTGCAAGAAATAACATAATTTAAATTTAGACAGATATATTTATGTGTTTCCAAGACACTGATATGTCTCCATAAATTGTAACTCCCTGGTCCGAGCAAGAATGATTTCTAAGACTAATCCCACTGCCCATTCTGCTGACTTGTTTGCAGATTAAAATGTGGAGTTACCAGAGGAATCATTAAGTGATTTTGACTTTTATCTCCTGGCCTTAGAAACATATTGATAATGGTGGTAAAGAAATAAGTTTTGAAGCATATGGAACCAGATGCTAATCTGTGCAGAAATTTCTCGGATCAGCAGATTTATCAAATTCTGTGTAGAAGGTTCAGGTCCTCATGAAATTTGATTAATATAGAACAGTGCTTCTATCAGAATATACTTGAAACTGCCACTATTATAGATAGGGCACAGTGTCTTCATATTATTAAAATTTCACTATAGAGTAGATATGTTTAAACCTAAATACTTATCTGAGATGATAATGTCCAAACTAAAGTTCTCAGAAAAGCTTTGATTTAGAACTATTAGACTTGGAAATCAAACACACACACCGCAGACACACACACAACTTATACACACACTCACACACATGGGGATTGGAGATATGGATCAGCAGTTCAGAGCATATATTGTTTCTGCAGAAAACCTGAGTACTGTTCTTAACACAAATGATGTCTAGAGACTCACAACTAATTTCAACTCCTGCTCTCTTTTGGCATCTGTGAACATGTGCACTTTCATGCTGAAGCACATACACATAAATTAAACATAAAATATTTTAATTTTTATTTTTTAAATTTATTGTTTTTTTTTTTAAACTATCTTTTCTCATTTTACATACAAATCTCAGTTCCCACT
>NW_026069748.1:7778-8798 GCF_014885135.2 Alexandromys fortis
GCACCATTTGTTGAAGATGCTTTCTTTTTTCCATTGAATAATTTCAGCTTTTTGTCAAAAATCAGGTGTTCTTGGGTGTGTGGATTAGTATCTGAGTCTTCAATTAATTTCATTCATCAGCCAGTCTGTTTTTATGCCAATACTAAGCTGTATTCATTACTGTAGCTCTGAAAGAGCTAGATGTCAAGGATGGTGATGTCTACGGAAGTTCTTTTAATGTATGGGATTGTTTTGGCTAGCCTGGCTTTTTGTGTATCTGTTTGAAGTGAAACATTGTTCTTTTGAGGTCTGTGAAGAATTGTGTTATGATTTTGATGGGGATTGCATTGAATCTGTAGATTGCTTATAGTGGGATTGCCATTTTTATTATGTTGATCCTACCTATACAAGGCCATGACAGACCTTTCAATTTTCCAGAGCTTTCTTCGATTTCTTTTTTCAAAGAAATAAAGCTCTTGTCAAACAAGTCATTCACTTTTTTGGTTAATGTTGCCCCAAGATATTTTATGTTATTTGTGTCTTTTGAGAATGGTGACATTTCTCTGATTTCTTTCTCAGTTTCTTTATCATTTGTATATAGGAGGGCTATTGATGTTTTTGAGGTGATCTTGTATACCGCCATATTACTAAAGGTATTTATCAACTGTCAGAGTTCCCTGGTACAGTTTTTGGAGTCACTTATGTATGCTATCATATGATCTGCAAACAGTGAAAGTTTGACTTCTTCCTTTCCAATTTGTAACCCATTGATCTCCTTTTGCTGTCTTATTGCTCTAGCTAAGACTTCAAGAACTGTGTTGAATAGATATGGAGAGAGTGGACAGTCTAACCTTGTTCCTGATTTTAGTGAAATCACTTTGAGTTTCTTTCCATTTAATTTGATGTTGGTTGTTGGCTTGCTGTATTTGATTTTATTATGTTTGGATACATTCCTTGTTTTCCTAATCTCTCCAAAACATTTATTATGAAGTGGTGGTATTTTGTCAAATGCTTTTTCAGCATCTAATGAGATGATCATAT
>NW_026069749.1:0-3467 GCF_014885135.2 Alexandromys fortis
AGAACTGTCTTTGAAATTTCCTGCTTCATGGAAAAGTCTGCTGGATACTATGGGCCTGTAGGCTAAAGATTGGATGCCCCAATAATACAGAAGAATTTGTGTGACTGTCCAGGCAGCAAGATGTCTCTGTCAATTCTAGAGTTTTGGAAGTGGCTTACAATGCACTTCCTATTATCCTTTTGTTGCCTTTGATGGAGTTGAAGAATAAATAGTTATAATTATAGCTTTCCTTGGTTATTATAAAAGATAAAGTAGATACAAATATTGTAACTGTAATTCTCGCTTGATACCTGTTTTGTAGATGTAATTTTACTATGTTAAAATTAAAAGCTTCCATTTTATTTAAACAAAAAGAATGGGTGATGTGGAATTCCCCTCTTGTGGTGTGAACAGCATTGGTTAATAAAAAAAAAAAAAACTATTTTGGGCCTGTACAGGGCAGAATAGAGGTTGGTGGGGAAAACTAAACTTAATGCTGGGAGAAAGAAGGCAGAGACAGGAGACACCATGTAGACGCAAGAGGGGAAAGACACAAGCTGCTAGCTGGAACCTTGATGGTAGGCCATGAGCCTCATGGTAAAATATAAAATAATAGAAATGGGTTAATTTAATATGTAAGAGCTTGCTAGGAATATGCTGTAGTGATTGGCCAAGCAGTGATTTAATTAATACAGTTTTTGTGTGATTGAGAGTCTGAGCAGCTGGGAAATGAACAAGCAGCCTCCTACAACATTAATGTCAGAGTAAAGTCCTCCTTCTTCTTGTGAAAGAACTCTTAAATATCCTTAAGGTAGAGAAAGAGACTTCACATCCCAGCTACTCAACTGAGTTACATATTCAAGTATTAGTTGGGCCACAAAGTAAGTTCAAAGTCAGCCTGAAAATCTTAGTGAGATCGTGTCTCAAAACCAAAAATAAAATGGGTTTAGTTCAGAGCCTAGCCCAGTTGTTTACTTCCTCTGGCAGATGAAAGGAGCAAATATAGAGACCCACAGTCAATCACTAGGTGGAGCTCAGAGAACCCCCAATGAGAAGAAGGATTTCAGGAGTCTGAAGGGTTGAGGACACCAAGAGAATATGGCGCACAGAATCAACTAAACAGGGTTCATAGGGCCTCACAAAGACTGAAGCAAAAGTCTCAGAACCTGCATGGGTCTGCCTAGGTCCTCTGTATATACATTAGAGTTGCTTATCTTGGGGTTTTTGTGAAACTCCTAACAGTAGGAGCTGATGTGCCTCTGACTCTTTTGCCTGCCCTTAGAACTCTTCACTCCTACTAGGTTGTCTTGTCGAGCCTTGATATGAGGGTTTGCTCCTAGTCGTATTGCATCATGTCATGCCATATTTGGTTGATATTACTGTGAGAACTGCTCTTTTCTAAAGGGACACAGCAGAGGATCTGGGGAAGACTGGGTAAGGGGGGGAAATGGGAGCGATGGAGGGAGGAAACTTCTGTCAGGATATACTGTATGAGAGGCCCATAAAATAAATGGAAAAAACTGAGAAAAAGTAAAATGAGGGCTGGGATGTATGGGAGAAAGGTTCAAAAGGTCTTAGCTGAGGGACTATTGAAAGTTGGTGGTTTCTGGGGAACAAAGAGTCAATTTTCTCTAAGGGTGTGACCAGGGTCCAGTAGATAGCCCCATTGCCTTGAGTATATGAATAGCATAAACTATATTCACTGGATTATTGTTTGTAAAAAGGAGACACAAAGCAGAGGGGGAGAGGGAATTGGTGTAGTGTTACAGGCAAGAATGGGTATGGATATGATCAAAATATACTGCATGCACCTATAAAATTATCAAAAAGATATTTTAAATATATGTAATAGCAAAAATATATTCCTCATTATGCCCATGGATAAATGCATTCCGCACCCCTCATCTGAGAAGCTTTTATTTGCAGTTGATGGAGATTAACACAGAGACACATGACTGACCAAGGGGTAGAGACTAAGTTTGCAGAATGCTCAACCTTAAAGGGAGCATACACGCCATACATCTCCTCCTCCCAAGACTCAGAAGTCATTTAGGAAGAAGTGGTGGAAAAATCACAAAAGCCAGAAGCAGTAGATGACTTTGGGGGACTACAGGGTGTCCTGATCACAGAGGGCAGCTGCACATGTTAACTCATAGCATGCACAAGACCTGTGTATAACCAAGCCAGACAAAATCCCAGAACTGAAAGGAAATTTAGGCAAATTCTCCCTGTTTTAGCCTTGGAGCTAATGGGAATTCCTGGATGCTGGAAGAGGGAGACTCAGTTTTCTTTAAGAGTGTAGCCCCTGGAATCAGGAGTAGTGGAACACACCTTTAGCATTTGAGAGGCAGAGGCAGGTGATCTCTGTGAGTTCCTAATTTAGGCTAGTCTCCATAGTGAGTTCTAGAACAGCCAGAGCTACACAGTAAGAGAGTGTCTCTTTAAAAAACTGAAGAAGTGCAGAAGTGCAATCTCTAAAAAGTCAACCATGCTCCAGTGCTAGACCATGAATTCGAGAATATTCGGGCAGCACAGATTGGTAGTAAAGGTTTTTAGAAAAAGAGGGACACAAAGTTAAGTGGGTAGGGAAGAGGGGTCGATCTTGGAAGAGTTCAGTATGAGTCAAGTAAGGAACTCTCAAAGAACTAATAAAAGTTTCTTAAAAATAAAAGAATTTCTGAACAAGGGTACTCAACAGCATGCAACATCTGTGATCTTAAAAAATAAAAAGAGTATTTGGATTTAGGAAATACGATTCTGTGGTATTGTGTTTACCTAACGTATTGGACTCTAAGCTCAACCTCCAACACTGGGGAAAAATGTTCTCAGGTCACCTTCCCTTCCAAAAAAGCCCTTACTCACTCCTTTTAAAGCTGAACTGGGCCACATGCCCCATCTCTGTTTCTAGCAATAAGTCTGCAGTGAAAACCCCAAGTAGGGGTCGGAGTGGAGAGAGGCTCCTTCCAGGGGACTCCAGAATGTGCTTAGCTGGTTTCAAGCCTGAGTGGGAAATAGACTCCATTCCCCAAATCACCTACCCCATCCCTCCTGTTGTTCCGGGACTCACCGAGGGCCAGCACCATGGCAGAATGAAGTGACATAACTCAAGCTTCAGCAGTCTGATGCGGTCTGGAGCTGAAACCCCGCAGTGGACACAAGAAGCAGGATGTGTGGGCTGGGGCTCATTACAAGATTTCTCTATTAGTTTCCTCACATGAAGAGGAAGAGGTTTGTCCTCTGGGCTTTCCACGCTTTCCTTCAGTCACTGACTCTTTGAGAAGGGTTCAGATTCTAAAAAATACAACAGGCCTCTGAGTTCAGGTGCAATCGAATTCATTCTTCAACATGTTCGTCTTGCCATAAATATGTGAGACACAGGAGAATAAGATTTACACATCAGTCCTTATTGTAGAAATGAATGACCCTTGATCTTTGGGATAGGCATTTCAACACCCAAAGCTCACATTTCCTAATGTTTAAAATGAAAA
>NW_026069749.1:4420-5005 GCF_014885135.2 Alexandromys fortis
GCCTCCCAGTCTGCACTGAGCAGATACCTCTGATCCCTGGGCCAAGCAGAAGGCAACTGTGGACAGCCTGAAGGGCTGGCTGACTCAGAGACCACCAGCCTTGCTTCCAGCTCGCCAGCAAGATGTGGACAGCCTTGGTGCTGGTTTGGATTTCCTCCATGCCCTTATCTAGAAGCCATAGAGTGACTGAGGAGCAGCGACACTTAGTAGCGACCAAGGTGCGGCCTAAAGCCGTGAAGCAAACCGTGACTAGGGACACAGGTCCGAGAACAGCCACAGTGCCGCCTGCTCCTGTCACGCCGACCACGGGGACCTGGGCCGCTAGCCCGAACTCGACCAGAGTGACAGCGGAGATGACAACGCACTGGACAAACACGAGCACTCCGACCACCAGAGAAGGCACGACGGGCAGCGTGACCTCCAGTTCCCTTACACCACCCCCATCATCAGGGCCCGCGACTGTGGGGCCATCTCCACCCACCACCACTGCCGGACTTCCCTCTCACAGCACACCACATGCAGAAGTGCCAAGTACAGATGCCAGCACATCACCAAGAACAGCCACAGTGGCAACAGTGGCCCCAC
>NW_026069750.1:0-1833 GCF_014885135.2 Alexandromys fortis
GGTAGGGTGTATGGGCCAGTAGAGGTAACTTCTCTGGCCTTCATGGATCTTGAGGTCCAGCCCTAGCACCACCAAAATAAAAACAGAAACTGAACAAGCGAGCAATGTGGCTCTCAGGAGCCATCCCTCCAGCCCCTTATTTAAACTCATTAAGAACTTAATCCAGTGAAAGAGGAAGCAATGCACCAGCTGTGAGATCTGCTGTTTAGGACACAATGCACCAGCTGGCTGTCAGGGGCTGTCAGCTGAGAGCACTGAGAACGCCTGCCTCCTGCAGGAGGGGCCCGGCTGACCGGAGGAGTGGCACCCAGTGCTGACTGCTGTGAAGAGATGACCACACCAGGGACTAAGAACGGATTTGGCCATGGAAACACAAAGGTTCTGCCCAGGGAAATGTGAGAAGACACTAGTAACTGTAGCATGAATTCTAATTGTTCTTAATAACAAAAACCCAGAATTAGCCGTGGGGGGTGAAGGCTGAAGGATCAGAGAAAAGCAGAGCGGTCAGTCACTAGAGAGACCTTTCTCTACCGATGCTCAGACCGAAGGGAAGATCTTGTCCTCAGACTGCAACGAGCTCCTGTCTCCTTTCTCCACCCAGTCATAATCCCAGTCCCAGCCCCCTAGTGCTGGGATTAAAGGTGTGAACCACTACCACCTGGCCTCCAGTGGCTTAGCTCTTCACTCTGATCTTTAGGCAAGCTTTATTTGTGAAAACACAAACAAAATATCACTACAAATAGCAGCAGGAAACTGGCATGTTTCCTAGGATATGCATTATGACTAGAAACACGTCGACAGCTGTATTCCATCAAAAGAATGCTGAAATGGCCCAAAGAAGCGATTAGCTTCTGGGAGATGGAAAGAGAACCAGTCAGTTATGGTTTAGAATACAGCAGGCCTTAAATGCTACCCCGGAAAGTGTTGCAGCAGCCATGCAGGCTACATGCATGCGCACACACTCTGGCCTTCGCCATCCACTTTGAGAGACTGTAACACCCAGAGGGGAGTTAGTCATCTGTTTAGTTAGTCAGAGTAGAGCTATTCATAACATGAAAAAAGATGAACCCAAGAAAAGTAATAACAGCGGTGAGTGTCGGACAGCAATATGGTCTACCACACAGCTTCCTAAGGAACACCAGGGGCATAAAAACATGCAAAGGGATGAACTCAAACCGTTACATTTTGGTAAAATTTGCAATTAAAGGTGGTGGTGCACACCTTTAATCCCAGCACTCGGGAGGCAGAGGCAGGCAGATCTCTACGAGTTCAAGGCCTACCTGATCTACAGAGTGAGTTTCAGGACAGGTTCCAAAGCTACAGATGAAATCCTGTCTGAAAAAAACAAAAACAAAACAAACAAACAAAAAAACCTTGCATGTGTAAGAATTAAGAATGATGGATGCTGGAAGACGGTTTTCTGCGCAAGCGTGGGGACATGAATTCAATTTCCCAGAACCTGTATAAAGTCAGGGGTGGTAAAGTCACATGTCTATACTGCTAGTGCTATGAAGGCAGACAAAAGCTCCAGAAGCTTGTGGGTTATCCGGTCTGTGTGCACAGAGGTTGACAACAGAGACCCTGTCTCACACAGGGAGAAAGTGAGAACACATATCTTTGGTTGTCCCCTGGCCTTCACACACAAACACAAATACACACATTAAGAACTATGGATAAGGGGCTGGAGAGATGGCTCAGAGGTTAAGAGCATTGCCTGCTCTTCCAAAGGTCCTGAGTTCAATTCCCAGCAACCACATGGTGGCTCACAGCCATCTGTAATGGGGTCTGGTGCCCTCTTCTGGCCTGCAGGCATACACACAGACAGAATATTGT
>NW_026069750.1:4687-6867 GCF_014885135.2 Alexandromys fortis
AAATATTTATTTATTTATTATGTATACAATATTTATTTATTATGTATACAATATTCTGTCTGTATGCCTGAAGGCCAGAAGAGGGCGCCAGACCTCTTTACAGATGGTTGTGAGCCACCATGTGGTTGCTGGGAATTGAACTCAGGACCTTTGGAAGAGCAGGAAATGCTCTTAACCGCTGAGCCATCTCTCCAGCCCCGGTTCATATTGTTTTCATGCAGGCCAGAGGTGATCCTATCACTTTGCCATGTCTTAAACACAGCGACAGGCCAGGACAGCTGGCCAATGAGCAGTGTCTACACTGCAAACTGGAAGTGCACGGTTTCCTTTTCTTTTTAAAATTTATTTACTTTTATGTTATATACATTGGTGTTTTGCCTGCATGTATGTCTGTATAAGGGTGCTGGATCCTCTGGAACTGGAGTCACAGACAGTTGTGAGCTGCCATGTAGATGCTGGGAATTGAACCCGGGTCCTCCGGAAGAGCAGCCACTACTCTCAAATACTGAGCCAGCTCACTGAGAGCCCTGCCTGATTTCCATGCTGTGTGTGGAGAAGGAAGTAAGGCATCCCTCGTGTTTTCCTGCATTCATTCAGAAGAACCAAGGAGGAGACAAAACAGTGCAAGAGAACACGCGGGTGCAGAGAAGTGACATACTCACATCCAGGGCGCTCCCCAGGCATCTCTGCCACTCATACGCGTATCTCTCGTTTTCCTGTGGGTTTTATAAAAGGAACTGAGTTCAACAAGGCAGGCTTGAGGGTGCTCTGTTTATGACTTCACTCAATACAAGGCTTGGAAGATTCCTTTCTACTGAAAGCATGCTTGCAAAAGACAGTTATCCTTCAAAATCCACTGAGACAAGAAATATGAAATTGAAGGACCTATTTTACTGCTACCTCTCTGTGTAAACACCACCTCATTTGCTCCCGTCAGTAACAGTGTAAGCTTCTACCGGTCACCATGGAGGTCTCTAGTATATGAGCTTGTGCCATCCTACAGCTTTAGCTAGGCGCAGGGGCGTACCCCTGAAATCCTAGAACTTGGGGGGCAAAAGCAGGATCACTGAGTTTAAGGCTAGCCTGGTCAACATAGAGAGTTCTAGGCCAACCAGGACTACATGAGAGTGTCCCAAAACAGCAATAAAATTGGGTGGTGGTGGCGCAGGCATTTAATCCCAGCACTCGGGAGGCAGAGGCAGGCAGATCTCTGTGAGTTCCAGGCCAGCCTGCTCTATAGAGTAAGTTCTAGGACAGGTTCCAAAGCCACACAAAATCAAAATCAAAACAACAACAACAACCCCCCCCACGCCCCCAAACTAAAGACAACAATAAAAACCCCACAGAATAGAACCTCAGTTTTCCATTCTCCAGTTCATTACTCTGTGTGTGTGTGTGGTGTGTGTGTACACTCGTATGTATCACAAGGAACAGGGATGGAATTAAGATACCATACACAGAAATAGAAAATCCAAAACATTTTTTCCTTTTCTTTATATTGATGTTTAAAAATTCAGTAGGATGATAAAGTATAAGTTTTGGAAAAGATTTTCTCAAACACTTCTGTCCTTACAAAGTCCCAGCAACAACTTCAACTTTAGCCAGGACTTCAGTGGCTGTCACACGCAGGGAGCATGCTCATTCTGGCGTCCAGAGTCTCCTCCTCACCCCTCCCCTCTCCCTTCCCTGGGACAATGGAAAAGCATTCTTTCCTGGAGTGCTCTTCCAGGAGGCTGCCCAGCTTACCTCCACCTCGCCAGTCAGGTCTTTGTACTTGTCTCGGATGACGGGCAGCGCCGTCTTCTCACTCAGAGTGTTGGACCGGTCTCTGAAAGGCTGCTCCAGGGCCGGTGAAGGAGAGGACCGGCTTATTTCTTTATCTCCGAGGCTTAAGCTCCTCTTGTGTGATCCTGGGTCGGGGAGAACAGTAGACACAAAGGTTCTGTTACTCAGCCTGGCTGGAGCAGGGGTCTGTTTGCTGATGTGACCATCATTACAGGTGGCCATGTCGGGAAGCGTTCTGAAACACAGTCTCCTCACTCTGTCTGGGAGGTTTCCTTCCTCTGGTTCCTCCATTCTTCTCTGATCTATCACCACACTACATAATCCTAAGGTCTGAATCACTGGCATCTAGATGCAAAGGGACTTTCTAAATACGGGTGTCTAGGAGCCACGAGACC
>NW_026069751.1:0-3385 GCF_014885135.2 Alexandromys fortis
AAAAAGCAAGCAAAGGGTCTTTCTGGCCTCTACCTTATTCAAGTAATGAAGAGACAATTTCTCATTTGAATATGTTCAATTTCTCAAAAATTTAGCATTTGTTCACTAAAAACCAACTGGATTGGCAGTTGGTACTTGGTGATAGACTATGTTTTCTCAGTAGGGTAGCATGTAGTTGTTTTGTGAAGGGAAATCCATGAAAATAAAAAGAACAAAAGTCAGTAGTTGGAAACTCACTTTTTGTGTACAGAGAACTGGTGATGATTAACCTCAATATTGAAACAACCTTAGAGTAATTGAATGAACCAAAACAGTAAACTCAAATTTGAATACACCAAGGGAAAGTGTATAGTCAGATTGTAGGGTTGGGGCAGAGGTAACCATATGGAAAATTATTGAGAATAAACATGAAGGAAGAGGGAGATTCTGGCTTAACAAAACCTAACAGGATTTTTGTCTACAGCAGGACAGAGTGATCAGATGTTTCATGGAACACTGAGAAAGGCAAGTACTGGCACTTGCAGATGAGTACGATATGAGACAGCTTGCCAAGGTAACCAGAGAAGGAAGTTACCAGGGGCTGGTGGTCTCAATAGATTCCAGTCAGCTCTCAGGATACACACACCCTTTACCCTTCAGAACATGACTAAGGCACCTTTGCCCTTTCCCCTAGTGAACTTCTCAATTCTATGTACCTTTATGCACATTCTTGCAGTCTAAGAGACTGAATTCTGGGTAAGGATGACGTCTAAGAAAACCTTCACCTATTGCAGGAAAGAAACCCTCGACTGTCCCCATGGACAGGCAAGGTGAGCAGACATGGTAGGTCGAGACTTGTAAGGCCAAATACTAGAAACAGCCTTGCCACTAGGCTCAGCTCAGTCAGCAATCCATTCTAGAAGACATACTTCTCTCTTCTCCTTTGCTGTCTTTACAGCTGCTAAAATAAACATCGACTGCCTGCTTGTTCTAGCTGTCACAGAATTCTATGCTGTAAAAAGCACAAAACCAAGAGTATTTTGAATTTTGATGGAGATTCCATGGAATCTGTAAATAATTGCAGTTTAATCCTGTTAACTGTGTGATATGGCTCTTCATTCTTTGGTGTCTTCTTGAATTTCTTTATCTGGTGTCTCTACGTGTTTTTGTAGAGATCTTTCACTTTCTTTGTTAGATTTATTCTTTGGTATTTTTGAGGCTATCGTAAATAGAGCTGTTCTTCTGATTAATTTATTAAATTTTTTTATTTCCCAAAATTTCAATTTGATCTTTTTCAGTTTTTCTTTCTTTTTTAAATTATATTTTGCTGAACTATAGGGTCAAATTACATTTTCCTGACCTATATTGTCTTATTTCATCTAGTCTTTTGTGCTCATTTTTAATTCATTCAAGAGTTTATCCATATCCTCTGACCTGACGTAAAATTGTTTTTTTTTTATTTTTATATGAGCAACTGATATTTCTTTTTTATTTTTTTTATTAAAAATTCCCACCTTCTCCCATTTCCTTCCTCCTTCCCCCCACTCCCCTTCCCCTTCCCTCTCCAGTCCAAAGAGCAGTCAGGGTTTCCTGCCCTGTGGGAATTCAAAGGTCCTCCCCACTCCATCCAGGTCTATGAAGGTGAGCATCCAAACAGACTAGGCTCCCACAAAGCCAGTACATGCAGTAGAATCAAAACCCAATGCCATTGGACTTGGCTTCTCAGTCAGTCCTCATTGTCCATCACGTTCAGAGAGTCCGGTTTGATCACATGCTCCATCAGTCCCAGTCCAGCTGGTCTTGGTGAGCTCCCATTAGATCAGCCCCACTACCTCAGTGGGTGGGTGCACCCCTCGCTGTCCTGACTTCCTTGCTCATGTTCTTTCTCCTTCTGCTCCTCATTTGGACCTTGGGAGCTCAGTCCAGTGCTCCAATGTGGGTCTCTGTCTCTAACTCCATCCATTGCCAGATGAAGGTTCTATGGTGATATGCAAGATATTCATCAGTGTGGCAATAGGATAGGACCGTTCAGGTGCCTTCTCCTCAGCTGCACGAGGAACAAGCTTGGGACATCTCCTTGGACACCTGGGAACCCCTCTAGAGTCAAGTATCTTGCCAACCCTAAAATGGCTCCCTAATTAAGATATCTACTTCCCTGCTCCCACATTCACCCCTCCTCATCCCAACCATCCCATTCCCCCAAGCTCTCCACATCCTCCCCTTCTCCCTTCTCTCTCCCCATTTCCTCTTACCCCCACCCCACCCCCACCCCCAAACTCCCAATTTTTGCCTGACAATCTTGTCTACTTCCAATATCCAGGAGGATAACTATATGTTTTTCTTTGGGGTCACTTTCTTATTTAGCTTCTCTAGGATCATGAATTATAGGCTCAATGTCCTTTAATTAAGGCTAGAATCCACTTATGAGTGAGTACATACCAAATTCATCTTTTTGGGTCTGGGTTACCTCACTCAGGATAGTGTTCTTTATTTCCATCCATTTGCATGCAAATTCAAAATGTCATTGTTTTTAACCGCTGAGTAGTACTCTAATGTGTATATATTCCACACTTTCTTTGTCCATTCTTCCATTGAGGGGCATCTAGGTTGTTTCCAGGTTCTGGCTGTTACAAATAATGCTGCTATGAATATAGTTGAACAAATGTTTCTGTAGTATGATAATACATCTCTTGGGTATATTCCCAAGAGTGGTATTGCTGGATCCTGGGGTAGATTGATCCCGAATTTCCTGAGAAACTGCCACACTGATTTCCAAAGTGGTTGCACAAGTTTGCATTCCCACCAGCAATGGATGAGTATACCCCTTTCTCCACAACCTGTAGGAGTTCTTTGGTTGAGTTTTTGGGGTTGCTTATGTCCACCATCATATCATCTGCAAATAACAAAAGTTTGAGTTCTTCCTTTCCAATTCGAATCTTCTTGATCGCTTTCTGCTGTCTTATTGCTATTGCTAGAACTTCAAGCACTATATTGAAGAGGTATGGAGAAAGTGGACAGCCTTGTCTTGTTCCTGATTTTAGTGGGATGGCTTTGAGTTTCTCTCCATTTAATTTAATGTTAGCTGACAACTTGCTGTATTTTGCTTTTATTATATTTAGAAATGAACCTTGTACCCCTAATCTCTCCAAGACTTTTAACATAAAGGGGTGTTGAATTTTGTCAAATGCTTTTTCTACATCTAATGAAATGATCATATGGTTTTTTCCTTCAGTTTATTTATATGATGGATTACATTGATAGATTTTCATATGTTGAACCAGCCCTGCATCCCTGGGATGAAGCCTACTTGATTGTAATGGATAATTTTTTTAATGTGTTCTTGGATTCTGTTTGCCAGAATTTTATTGAGAATTTTTACATCAGTGTTCATGAGTGAGATTGGTTT
>NW_026069751.1:6138-6790 GCF_014885135.2 Alexandromys fortis
ATAACTAAGAAAAACTAAAACTATAACCCCGAAGAATCATCTCACCTTTAGCAAACTTAGCAGTCTTTTCTCTGTGGGTCCTGCATGTCCATTGAAGCAGTCCAGGCAAGAGCAGTTTCTTGCCCAAATGGCTAACCAACTCTATACGGAGCCTCTTTAATGCCCATCATCTTTTTGAAGTAGCTTGGTGCTGCCAGGAGCGAATGTGTCTTATTGTCATGAAAATTCTTAAGTTTTTAAACAATTTAAATGCCATATACTGAAGGTCTCTGAAAGATTTGAAGAATACCTAAATTGCCACACCAACTCCAGTGTCATCTATGTGACATGACGTATGTCATTATGCCGGACAGGAGCTACGTGTCCTATGGGACTAGGCTTCCTGGAGGTCAATGGCAGACAGCCCAGTACTGGCTGCCCTTAAGGCATAGACAGGTTTCTCAATTAGCTGGCTATGCAAGATATGGGCTTTGCACAATCTCTTTTATAATAATAATAGTCTATATATCTACAAGACAAGTATTATCTCTTCAGGAACAGCTCCAGGATGGGGAAGCAAAGTATGGGAAAGTATAAGACTACAGAAGAACCCTTGTCATACACAGGGTGTATGATGAGCAAGGGAATAGATGGGTTAATGTTGATGGACAAA
>NW_026069752.1:0-1256 GCF_014885135.2 Alexandromys fortis
GCAGAGTCTGACCTCACTTCCTCTTCCGCCCAGAATTCTATTCTGTTTACTCCTCCCATCTATGTTCTAAGCTATGAGGCCAAGCAGTTGGTTTATTATAACTTAACCAATGAAATCAACAGATGACACTCCCACATCACTTTTTACTCCTTGTCGTTTGCTCTTTTGGGAGGCCCGCCACCTAGCTCCCAGATAAATCACACACGGAATCTTAATCCACCCCCATGCTTTCCTTTAGTCACCTCAGGAAGGGACTCTGGGGGTGCAGCTCCTGTGTTGGCTTCAGTCTTAGATGTTTTAATTCGAATTTTCTGTTTGTAGTCTATATAACCACACCAAGGAAACAGTATTAGCAGTACCTGCGTCATGGGGAGGAAGGGGCCATGAGGTGTCAACTGCTACATGGTGCCTGAGAAGGCATTGCACACCCTTCTTACGGTCTCTGTACCATGCTGAACTTCCAAGGGACCTGCTTTGTCCACAGAGGGTCTGCTGTCGCACCTGTGCACAGATGCAGCTAACTCAGTGAGCCAGGTGCTGGTCATGCAGACTGTGTTCTGGGTAGCTGCAAAGGTGAAGGCCATTGTGCCGACTTCTTCACACAGCTAGGCCTGGGAACATGGCTCAGTGGTGCAGTGTTTGTCCAGCCAGCCCGAGGCCGTTCTGCACTTGCTTCCAAACCCAGCATCTTACATGTCTTCATGCAACAAACAGAGCTGCACAGAGGTTCTTATCAATGCTTCATATGAACTATGGTGCACCCTCCTTCTTTCCTTTCCTCCTCCTCTCCCTTCTTCCCTTTCTTCCTCCCTGCCCGCCTTCTCTTCCTCTTTAACTCCTTCCTTCCCTCCCTCCTCCTTCTTTCTGTCCGATATTCTCTCCATTCCTCCCCCCCTTTCCTTGTGTGAGACCAGGTCTCGTATAGCTCAGGGTGTCTCTGGACTCCCTATGTAGCCTTGAACTCGTTAGCTTCTCTCTTATAATCTGCGCTGTGTGCTATTGTCTGTATCCTTTTGATACTGTCTTATAATTGCTATTTTTTCTTATAACCTGAACTTTTTATTTCTCAGATATCTGCTGGTTCTTTGCCTACCTACCCATCTACTCTTCATTTGTGTCTACTATTTTATTTTAAATTGTATATATTTGGGGGCTGGAGAGATGGCTCAGCGGTTAAGAGCACTGACTCTTCTTCCAGAGGTCCTGAGTTCAATTCCCAGGAACCACATAGTGGCTCACAACCATCTATAATGAGA
>NW_026069752.1:4317-6829 GCF_014885135.2 Alexandromys fortis
TTAGTGTTAGCTTCCAGTGATGGTCAGTGTTAGCCTCTGGTGATGGTTAGTGTTAGCATCTGGTTATGGTAAGTGTTAGCTTCAGGTAATGGTTGTGTTAGCGTTTGGTGATGTTTGTGTTAGCATCTGGTTATGGTTAGTGTTAGTTTCCACTGATGGTTAGTGTTAGCGTCTGGTTATGGTAAGTGTTAGCTTTCACTGATGGTTGTGTTAGCCGCAGCTGTACGGCTCCAGAATCACTGGGAGATGAGCGCCTGTAAGGGACGGTCCTGATTAGGGTTGGTTGATGTAGGAAGACTCATTAACTAAGGTCAGCCCATCCCCTGGTGGACATCTTAAGCTGGAGAGAGTGGAGAGAGATCTGAGCGCTGTGCTCATTGCTCTGGGCTCATGGCTGGCCTTCATCTCCTGTTCTGCCACTGAGAACTTAGCCTGCTGGCTCCTCTCCAGGAGGCAAGAATGTGGCTGCCTGGGAATGGGGTGGGGATGCGGGGCCAGGAGGGGCTAGGAGTCGCTCTGATTGCTTCCTTGTTAACTCCTCAATGGTTGATACTTTCATTCTTGTGGCCACTTCATTCTGTGAGCAGTGGATGAACTCTCTGAAAAAGACTTTTATGTATTTGGAATCTCTGCCATTAGGTGCATATGTATTTGGAGTTTTTTCCTTTTGCTTAAAATGAGGTAAGGGTGACTTTTGGAAGCCATTACCTGATGTAAGTTTCAGGTAAAAAGTAAACTTTTTTTTTTACATTATTTTGATTTGGGAAAGTTTCAGGAAAAACAGAATAATAAAAGCATGTAGAAAATATATTTTAATTTATCTATAGCTTGTTACAAATGCCTTTGTATTTCGCATCTTAATGAAATACAATTTCTAAATAAAATTAGTCGTGTCGTTGATGTAGCAGACTTGCTAGCTTTGGGTGCTCTTGTAAGCCGTAGGTGTTCGGTTCGACAGTGTGGTGTTTATTTTTCATTAAGTACCTTCCACCTTTGCACTAGTCCACTCACATATTTCTGCAGTACTTTTAAGTCCTCGTTATTTGTTAAAAGCGCAAATAGGTCGCAAAGCTTGTACGTGAGTGGATCAGAACAGGAGGATCTTCTTATTCTTCTAGGTGTTCGGGATCCTTAAGGCTCCTTTCAAGGAGAAGGCGGGAGAGGGCTCCATGCTGAGGCTGGAGGACCTGGGCGACCAGCGCTATGCGCCCTACAAGTACGTGTTGCGCCTCTGCTACCGTGTGCTGCGGCATTCGCAGCAGGACTACAGGAAGAACCAGGTGGGTCCGGAGCTCTAGCCGGAGGTGTTGGGTGCGGGTCAAGTGGTCAAGTGCAGACCGCGGAGGCAGAACCGGACTTTGCAACGACAGGCTTTGCTTTATGTGGGTAGCTCAGAGGCCGTCTCTAAGGACTGTTAGGAGCTAGGACTTGCAGGTGGGGATGCTGTTTATCTGTGCACGATCCTGGCGCCTGCTAGCATGGTACCCTGGTCTTTTCTTGTGCCTTACTGTATGTGCACCTACTAAGATAGTCTTGTGGCAAAGATCCAACAGGCACCTGAAGCAGGAGAAGTGACTGAGGGGAGGAACAGGAGGGGGCAGAGGACTGCGATGCTCAGGGACTGGGGAGCTCTGTGAGTGGTGGGGGAGCAGGCATTTGAGGTACATAGGGTAATCAGATTGGTTACTTTTCTTCCCTGGGTCCAAATTCCTGACAAGAAGATCAAGAGGGAGGGCTGGTTTGGAGCCACAGTGTGAAGGTGTTCAGACTACCCTGGAGGGAAAGCACAGGAAGGGAGAACAAACAGGAAGTTGGATTGTAAAGCCGCAAGGTCCACCCCCAGTGACTCACTTCCTCCAAGGGAGGCTCTACCTGAAGACTCATCCTCCCACAACTCCGCCCCCTGCTGGGGACCGAGTGTTCAGCCGCATGTGTCTGTGCAACGGGGGTAGAACAAAAGAATGGTGCTGGAAAGGTGGCCATGGTCCTAGGGCAGCCTCGGCCGTGGAGCAGCCTCAGCTCTGGAGGCCAGGGGTGGCTCGTGTGGCTTGTAGACCAAAGCTGTAATCTGCTAGTGAAATTTATTTCAAGTCCCACTCTGTCTAAAAAATATGTAATTGAGTCCGGAGAGATGTCTCTATGGTTAAGAGCACTGGCTTCTCTTCCAACGGACCTGGGTTCAGTTCTCCGTGCTCACAGGGCCGCTCATGTCTGGCTGTAACTCCAGTCCCAGGGGATCCAATGCCCCCTTCTGGCCTCTGCTGGCACAGCAGGCACATGGGTGTACATACATACCTGCAGACAAAATGCATACACACTAAATATAGATAGTCTTTAAAAATCTGTAATATTTCACATTAGGTTCAATAATGCAAATGTTTGACATAAATTTATTCATGGATTGATCACATAACATTTTTTTTTCTTCATGTATTTCTTATCTAGTAGGAGCATCTATTTATTACTGGTGTTTTTTTTTTTTTTTTTTTTTTTTTCGAGACAGGGTTTCTCT
>NW_026069753.1:0-4448 GCF_014885135.2 Alexandromys fortis
TAGCTTTGGTGCCGGTCCTGGAACTAGCTCTTGTAGACCAGGCTGGGGCCTTGAACTCCCAGAGATCCGCCTGCCTCTGCCTCCCAAGTGCTGGGATTAAAGGTGTGCGCCACCACCCCCAGACAAAATTAAAAAAATAAATAAAAAAATAAAAATAGTGCAGTTCATTTAAAAATGTAATGTATAATTAAAACATAGGTTAATAGATAGTCATCTATAATAGTCAAGCTTATAGTCATGTTAGTTAGATTTTCTAGATGTATAGAGATATATTTCAGTTAGACAGGTAGTCTCCAAATCTTTCAGAGACCTTCAGAATATGGCATTTAAAATGTTTAAGAACTTAAGACTTTTCATGACAGTGAGACACGTCTGCTCCTGGCAGCACAAGCTACTTCAAGAGGAAGATGGACATTGAAGAGGCTCCTCATGCAGTTGGTTAGCCATTTGGGCAAGAAACTGCCCTTGCCTGGACTGTTTGACTGGACACAGAGAACCCACAGAAAAATGACTGCTGAACTTGCCTAAAGGTGAGACGATCTTTTGGGGTTTCTGCTTCATGAAAGAATCTGCAAGACATTCTGCAGGACACAGAAGAAGTGACTGACAAACTGCCAATATAGGCTGAACTGTCTTCAAAATTTCCTGCTTCATGAAAGAATCTGCTGGATACTGTGGGCCTGTAGTCTGAAGATGTCTCTGCCATTTCTAGAGTTTTGGAAGTTGCTTACAGTGTACTTCCTGTTTACTTAGGTATTATTATATCCTTCTGAAGTCTTTGATCAAGTTGAAGAATAGATAGTTATTATTATAGTTTTTCTTATGATAAAAGATAAAGTAGATATAAATATTATAACTGCAATTCTTATTTGATACCTGTTTTGTTATATGTAATTTTACTATGTTAAAGTTAAAGCCTTTCTTTTTGTTTAAACAGAAAAGGGGAGGTGATGTGGAGTCCCCTCTGTGTGCTGTGATTACCATTAATTAATAAAGAAACTGCTTTGGACCTATAGCAAAGCAGAACTTAGGTAGACAGGGAAAGCTAGGCTGAATGCTGGGGAAAAGGAGGTTTTTAGATACATAGAGATTGTATTCTGTCTAGACAGGTAATCTTCAACCATTGAGGGTCTGTGGAACATTGCATTTAAATAACTCAGGGTTCTGTTGACATGAGATCTGACTGCTCCCTGCAGCACCAATCTATTCCCGAGAGAATGTTGAGCACCAAGACACTCCACTTGTTTAATTTCTTCTTGCACCATTGGCCTTTGGGCAAGGAACTGCCCATGTCTCAACCATTGACAAAGTACATGGTATCTGGGAATGAATAAACAGAACACAAGGAAAAAGACCGTCAAATCTTGCCAAGACAGGGTTAAGACGGTTCTGAAAAATTTCCTGCCTCTAAAAATGGTCTGTCAGTTATGCTAGGCCTTAACCAAAGTTGGTTGTTTCAACATTGCAAATGAGACTTTGGGTGATTGCTCAGGTAGCTAATTGTCTCCATCATATATTGCTCACTTTGGAAGCTTCTTGATTGTACTTCCTGTCTGCTAAAAAGTAATATTATCTCCCTATTTAGGCCTTTGATGGGGTTGAAGATTATATAGTCATAGTTACTGTTCTTTTATGATCTAACCAAGCCATTTCCTATACAACACTTAGACTCCTTAGGATAGGATGTTTATTAAAACATTTACCATACGTTCCTTGCTTAATATTTTTTTGGTTTTTTATATTTATTTATTTATTATGTATACAATGTTCTGTCTGTGTGTATGCCTGTAGGCCAGAAGAGGGCACCAGACCCCATTACAGATGGTTGTGAGCCACCATGTGGTTGCTGGGAATTGAACTCAGGACCTTTGGAAGAGCAGGCAGTGCTCTTAACCTTTGAGCCATCCCTCCAGCCCTATACATTATATTTCTAAATGAGCTGGACAAACACAATACCTTAATCAAGATCAGAAATACGCCAGGCGGTGGTGGTGCACACCATTAATCCCAGCACTTGTGAGGCAGATGCAGGTGGGTCTCTGTGAGTTTGAGGCCAGCCTGGTCTACAGAGTGAGTTCCAGGACAGGCTCCAAAGCTACAGAGAAACCCTGTCTCAAAAAAACAGAAAACAAAACAAAAAAA
The DNA here is from genome assembly GCF_014885135.2 of Alexandromys fortis. Classification (NCBI taxonomy): domain Eukaryota; kingdom Metazoa; phylum Chordata; class Mammalia; order Rodentia; family Cricetidae; genus Alexandromys; species Alexandromys fortis. The sequence continues at coordinate 2,143 of NW_026069753.1, forward strand.
ACAGAAATACATATACATATAACAAAATTGACCTTAAATTTGTATCAATAAACCAAGATCCAAACCAATGAAAATCTCTATAGCATATCCCCCTTTAAATGTAAGGAAGCATTAGCAAACAATATTTGGGAATATGGGCATAGTTTTATCCAAACTTCTTCCTGCTGTTTATTGGGTGAAGTAATTTTGGGGGTGTTCATGGTGACCTCACGGTCATTATAGCTACCCTAGCCATTAATACTATCACGGGGGTCCTGATCTATCCAACCACATTAGCCTGGAATGAATCCAGAGGTTTTCATCCTCTGTGAAAACAAAAGAAAAACCTCTTTTCCAAAACAACATATCCTTAGACCCAAATTTGGAAGTCATAATACCTTTGTAATATTCATGCTTGTTTCGGTTAGCAGTCCATACAATGAAATATCTCTCTGTACTTAGCTCATTCACAGTCAAAAAATTCAAAGATAACACAATAATATACATAATCCAGACTCTGTGAATTTACAATTTTTATGTGGCTTGTTTTTACTCTATTACTTTTTNTGAAGTGTACATGGAAACCAGAAGATGACTAGCTGGAGTCAGGTCTCTCTACATAGCACATGGGCTCCAGGGGCAGAGCTCAGATCCATGATGCTCAGCCAGCCGGCCTGGTCTCTGTGTTCTAGTCTGGGGACTCCCTACATCAGAGAATGTGCAGTAAACGAACCCAACGGTTTCCCGATTCGTATCTGCATATAGAGGCTCATTCCAAGTGCACTACATATTAAAATCACCTTGTCAGAACGTCAGAACACTCCTGTGCACAGGCCCATCACTCACTTCCCCCTCGTAGGTACACTCTACATAAAATAACAGGAGGGCAAGCCGGGCAGTGGTGGCGCACGCCTTATATCCCAGCACTTGGGAGGCAGAGGCAGGCGGATCTCTGTGAGTTCAAGACCAGCCTGGTCTACAAGAGCTAGTTCCAGGACAGGCTCCAAAACCACAGAGAAACCCTGTCTCGAAAAACAAAACAAAAAAAAAGAATAACGGGAGGGCAGATAATAACAGGGCTAGAAACACCGTGTCTGAACTCATGTCTAGAAAGGTCTTTGTAGCTCTGTAGAAGAAGCAGTGGCTTCAAGCAGCTTCTGCTAAAGTGTGCTGTCTAAACAACTCCAGAGTTCTGCAACCCAGGCCGAGTGGTCATGCTCCACTGACTTCTCTCATCAAGTCACCATTGCCAAATTCTGTGGCACATTGTCAATGCAAAAAAAAAAAAAAAAAAAAAAAAAAAAAAAACATTTAAGAGCTTTAGGCCTTGTCTGAGCTTCACAAGGAAGGAAAGAACAAATCCAGGGATTGTTACTTCAGGGACCAATTTGTACAAAGGAACATATCTTTGGGGTTTGCCAACTTTTTGAAGAATAAAACTCCAGTCTTTCAGAAAAAAAAAAACCAACAATTGAAAGAATGAAAGAATGTTTGTAGTGAAATTTGAATACTCAGGAGTTCATACTACACAGGAATTCAGTGATATCATCATAATATCAAGATGGAGTTTAAAGTCATCCAGTGTGTGACCTGGTCTAGGCGAGTTTGTTCCTTGGAGAGAGGAAAAGCCTCCCACTCGAGATGCCTGTGCACGGAGAGTCCTGTCTACGTGAGGAAAACTGATGTTGGGAAGGTAGCCAGTGAGCATGGTTAGGGTCCCCTCTGAGACAATGAAAGCAATAGTAATGATCTTAAAACAACAAAAACTGGGAGGTAGAATCACAAAATTAAACAAAAGCAAGTGCATTCTTTAAAATGGGGTTCTTAAACTATTTCTAGACACAGTTTTACCTGAGAATTTCCTTCTCCTTGTGTTTGTGTGTGTGTGCGCATGTGTATGTGTGCATTTGTGTGTACAGCTGTGGGCACGTGTGCAACTGAATGCGTGTTAAAGTCAGATGACACCTTGTTTGAGGCAGACTCTGTTTTCTGCTACATAGCTGACTGGGTGGCCGACAATATTTTGGGCATTCTCCTGTCTCTGCACCATCCCTGGGGGCAATGGGATGGCAGAAGCTTGGGTACATGCTCTAGTGTACAAATGTCTTCTTCTCTCTGTTTTAGATATGTAACTAGTACTGAAAATACTGAGAAACCACAAAATTGTTTTACAGAAAGGCTCCCATGTATTTTCTCAACAGTGTAGAGGCTCCAGCCCTAGTTTCTTCAAGTTTTCCCTAGCATGCCTCTTTCCTTCTCTCTCTCTGTCCTTCCTCATAGACGTCTAGTAGATATGACATGCTGCTCCATTTTCATTGTATTTCTTC